>NC_141991.1:6888043-7036792 GCF_049901715.1 Pseudonaja textilis
GAAAATGAAGATAGGCATGAACAGTATTTAAGTAGTATTCTATGCTTTACTTAGGTAAATACACAATCCCTCACTGTTTTTTAAAAATAAAGATACTTCAGTTACTTTTTCCATGTTGCTTCTGGAATATCAAATTGCCATAAAGTAAATTTCTACTTAATAATGTCTGGGAGAATGGAATCGAGAAATTATTTCAGCATTGACTACTCATGGCCAAATGTCTGTGGAGGTTCTCAGACATCCAAAGGTGCTTTTTCAAAAAGCAACTGGGCTTTCTTTGTTTTTCCTTGAAGATATTTTGCTTCTCGTCCAAGAAGCTTCTTCAGTTTTGAAGACATTCAGTTCTTCAATCAGAACTGAAGAAGCTTCTTGCATGAGAAGCAACATGTCTTCAAGGAAAATCAAAGAAAATTCACTTGTCTTTTGAAAAAGCATCTTGGGAACCACCAGAGGGTTCTTCCTAATGGCCATATTAACATGCATTCCTTCATTCTTCATATATCTTTTAAAGTATGATTACCTATTCAATTAATATTTAAAGTATTGTAAAGGTTTATAAATTTTTATTTCATTATAGTTATTAAAATAGAACAAAACTGTGATGAAGAAAGAAACTTCTAATCCGTAGGACCTGGAAAGATTTCTTCTAGATAAACATAAAACTTTGCAATCTTTGAAAGTATTCAAGAATAGTCTCCAAGTTAAGATACAAAGGTGTGATGACCCCGGGCATGACACAAAAATAACAAAGTCACAAAAATAAATAAATTTCCTTTAATGCCTCCAACTTGGCCCCCAATGTCCAATTATCCTTGGCTGGATATCAAACTCTTCCAGAAACAGTCTACGAAAGAAAGAAATGCAGTCCAAACCCAAAGTAAAAATAATTAGAAATTAAAAAACCAACACAAACCACACTGAAGTAATTAACACGGCAGGCCAGGATGATAAATTGCAGACTTCCAAAAGATAAGGCAACACCCACAGTTGGGAGAATGCCAAAACCCAGATAAGCCTCAACCAAGATAATGCACGCTTTGTTTCCAGAAAGGAGCTGTATGCAAATGCCCCACTTATATCCTATTCTCCCAGCTGCAACTAATAAAAGGGATCAGGGCCTTTTTCTCTTCCATAAGCCACATTGCTCCCTTCTCAGTTCCTCCCTTCATGCCCTAGGATGAAGAGGGAATGGACCTGAATGCCCAGCCAGACTGTGCTCTTTCCCCCGTTTTTTCCACAGCCACCAGACCCACACTCCCTGTCAGCTGCTCAATCTCCCCCTCAGAATCAGATTCCAACAAGGGCATGACACAAAGGACAAAATTCGTAGGGTTCTTTCAGTTCATAAGGCTGCCTGGCTGGTGAAATAAGATTAAAAATGACTGCCTAAGATGAAATGGAGATAAAATGGAAGTGAGGTCATGAGAAAGTCTCCTTCAACAAAAGTAAGACAAGAATCTTTTGGTGCAGTAGCTGGGACATGAGTGTAAGCCCTTTGTCAGCTTTGGAAGCCATATTGAGACCAGGTGCTCCCAAACTGCCACATTTTTAGCCTGGGAAAATGGGAGGGGGGAATTCTTGGAATGTATGTAGTTAGACATAATAACACACTTTTTCTAATTCAAGGTCATGTTAGTTTGCACATAAGTGAAGGGAAGTCTCAAGTTGAGACGGATGGTGATTGGGGCATGTGATGTGATGATGGGTGCAGGGGATGGATTTGTAGTTTTTACTTATTGCAAGGAAGCCTGGAACTTTCAGATTCAGGATTCCCCAGTTGTGCCAGTTACTATCCAAATAAAAAAAAGAACTTTTGAGAAGATGTTGTGGGAGCGCCATCAGTTGAGACTTTCATGAAGAGATTGGACTGCCATTTGTCAGAAATGGTGTAGGGTCTCCTGCTTGGGTGGGGGGTTGGACTAAATGACCTACAAGGTCCCTTGCAACTCTGATTATCTGTATCTGTATCTGTATGTCTATCCCGGAGTTATTGGTTGGAGTGGAGGGTTTTTTTTGGAATGCTGACACCCTTTGTCAGTAAAGGACATTTCTAAGGTCCAGCTAAATATCCTAGATAATATCTTTTCCCTTCATAAATTAGAATTAGATGACTCCAACTAGCAAGGAAAAATGGACACTCATTCATTATTAGTTAAATTTGGAGCCTTCTTTTTTATCAGAGATGCTTAAGGTAGCTAAAAATCAAGATAAACACTTGTATTTAAAGGGTTTTCAGATGAAGTGCCCTCTTAAAAGTCAAAGGCCAAATCTAAATAGCATTTCCATTCAAATTACCCTAATTATTTCAACTATAAGGAATGGCTTTTCTGAATAGAATAGAATAGAATAGAATAGAATAGAATGGAATGGAATGGAATGGAATGGAATGGAATGGAATGGAATGGAATAGAATAGAATAGAATAGAATAGAATAGAATAGAATAGAATAGAATAGAATAGAATAGAATAGAATAGAATACTTTATTGGCCAAGTGTGATTGGACACACAAGGAATTTGTCTTGGTGTAACTACTCTCAGTATACATAAAGAAAAGGTACATTCGTTAAGAATCAAGAATCTTTTAATGTACAACACTTAATGATAATCATAGGGTACAATCAACAATCAATCATACTAGGAAACAGTCAATATAAATTGTAAGGATACAAGCAACAAAGTTACAGTCCTACAATCACAAGTTGGAGGGGATGGGTGATAACGAGTGATGAGAAGATTAACAGTAATAGTAGTGTACACTTTGTAAATAGTTGGACAGTGTTGAGGGAATGATTTGTTTAGCAGAGTGGTGGCTTTCGGGGAAAAACTGTTCTTGCGTCTAGTTGTTCTGATGTGCAGTGCTCTATAGCAGGGGTCCCCAACCACTGGGCCGTGGACCAGTACCGGTCTGTGGAACATTTCCTACCAGGCCGCCGGTTTGCTGGGCGCCGCCATCTTGTTTGATGAGAAAGTGCTTCCGGGTGAGCTTTTCTGGTTAGAAAGCGGTGTTTGGGTCCTGAAGGAATCCTTGCGCCTTAGTTTCATCGAAGGGAAGGGCTTCGAACGAAACTAAGGTGCGAGAATTATTTCAGCACTCAAGGCAAGGCAAGTTGAGCGACCGTCCCAAAGCCGTCCCAAAGCGAAGCCCATCGACAAAGGTACAAAGGAGGAGTTGAAGGTGGCGGGGAGAAGCGGGGGACGGCTGGCTGGCTGGTCGCTCAGCCCGCCTTGCCTTGTCATGCGTGCTGATGCCAGTACCGGGCCATGGATCATTTTGTGATGCCGGTACCGGGCCACGGCACAAAAAAGGTTGGGGGCCACTGCTCTATAGCACCGTTTTGAGAGAAGGAGTTGAAACAGTTTATGTCCAGAATGTGAGGGGTTTGTAAATAATTTCACAGCCCTCGTTTTGACTCGTGCAGTATACAGGTCCTCAATTGAAGGCAGGTGGCTAGTAATTGTTTTTTCTGCAGTCCTAATTATCCTCTGAAGTCTGTGTCTGTCCTGTTGGGTTGCAGAACCAAATCAGACAGTTATAGAGGTTCAGATGACAGACTCAATAATTCCTCTGTGGAACTGTATCAACAACTCCTTGGCCAGTTTGAGCTTTCTGAGTTGGCACAGAAAGAACATTCGTTGTTTTGCTTTTTTGATGATGTTTTTGATGTTAGGTGTCCATTTTAGGTCATGTGATATAGTAGAACCTAGAAATTTGAAGGTCTCTATTGATGATACTGTGTTGTCTAGTATTGTAAGAGGTGGTAGTATGGGAGAGTTTCTCCTAAAGTCTACCAACATTTCTATGATTTTGAGTGTGTTCAGTTCCAGATTGTTCTGATTACACCACAAGGCAAGTTGTATAACCTCCTGTCTGTATGCACATTCACCGTTGTCTCGAATGAGACCAATCATTGTTGTGTCATCAGCTTCAGTATTTTAACAGATGGGTTGTTTGAGATGCAGTCATTGGTATATAGGGAGAAGAGAAGTGGAGATAGCACACAGCCTTGAGGGGGGCCCTGTGCTGATTATACAGGTATCAGATGTGATTCCGCTTAGCTTCACCTGCTGCTTCCTGTCTGTTAGGAAGCTTATGTTCCACTTACAGGTGTGTTCAGGTACCGCTAGTTGGTTTAATTTACTTAGATGTGTGTCTGGAATGATGGTATTGAAAGCTGAACTGAAGTCTACAAAGAGGACCCTTGCGTAGGTATTTGGAGATTCAAGGTATTGTAGGATGTAATGCAGAGCCATGTTAACAGCATCATCTGTCGATCTCTTTGCTCACTATGCAAACTGAATGGAATTTAACAGCTGATCTGTGATGGTTTTCAGGTGGGACAGCACAAGCCTTTCAAAGATTTTCATAATTACAGATGTTAGAGCAACTGGCCTGTAGTTCCTTGATGGAGGACTTCTTTGGCACTGGGATGATGGTAGAACATTCGAAGCAGGAAGGAACATAGCACCTCTGTAGTGATCGATTGAAGATTGGGGTGAAGATGGGGGCCAATTGGTCAGCACAGACTTTTAAGCAAGAAGGAGTTATTTTGTCCGGCCCTGGTGCTTTTCCTGGCTTCTGTCTGTGTAATAGATCTTGCACTTCTTTTTCTGTGATCACCAGAGGTTGTGAGCCCAATGGATTGGGACCAGTTGTAGGAGGCTTGGCTGTTGTTGGTGTGTTTGAGATGTGGGTTGTGGAGATAGGTGGCTGTAGTTTCTTTTCAAACCTGCAGTAAAACACATTCAGGTCATCTGCTAGTTGTTGATTTCCTTCTGCCTGGGAAGGAGGTTTGTTGAAGCCAGTGATGTTTTTCAGAGTTTTCCACATGTTTGCTGGTTCATTTGTTGAAAATTGATTCTTTAACTTTTCAGAGTAGCTTCTTTTTGCTGCTCTGATCTCTCTTGTTAATATGTTTCTGGCCTCGTTGTATAGCATTCTGTCACCTTTTCTGTTAAGTCTGGGCGGTGGGTCCCAAGGAGAGACGAGACTCATCGTAGTGAACAACAGCTCTTTATTAAGCAACCAGATACTGAGACAAAAACCCTAGCCATGGCTGCTCTTTTTATAGAGCTGGCCACAGCTAGGCAGCCAATGACAGGTTTTTGAGCTTGCGGCACTTGGTGTTAGCCAATCGCAGCAAGCTCTATATGAGCCAATCAGAGTGTCCCATAATGACCAATCATGGCCTGGCTTTTCCAGACCAATAGGAATGCAGGCCTTCAAACCTGCTAGTACGGAACACCCCTCCCCTCTTGGTTCCGTCCGAGGGTCGGGGAAACATAGTCGCGCAAGTAGGCAGGTCTTCAGACCTGTCTACTTGACTTGCACAGTTCACAACTTCTTTGGTCATTGTCAGGTTTGGATGGGCTCCGCGTCACTCTCAAGCTTCTTGAACAAACCGCCTGGAAGGGTGAGCCGGGCCTATAGCTGCGACTCCCACCTGGTGTATCCGGGTCGGTTGAGTCGTTTGCTCTGTTGCTCCTGCCTGGATTTTCTGGGCTGGTAGAGCTTGTCCAGCTGTTGCTTCCAGGCGAAGAACCCATCTGCCACGGCTCCCTGTCAACTGGTAAGTCTAGTTGGTTATATGTTTGGTTTCTGTTTAATGGGGGTTGTTCTGCTTGTTCAGAACCCGGTTCTTGTTCAGAGTTTGCAGTTTCTCCTCCCCTCTGATTTCTTGGGTGGAGTCTGTGAGGGGAGAAATGGCCAGCCTGGACCTTAGCTGGTCAATATGGCATTTCCAACACCTGCCATCAGTGGTTTCGAGCCAGTAGGATCGAGGGCCAGTGATCTGGGTAATTTTCACAGGAAGCCATAGTGGGTCTCCAGTAAAGTTTTTTGCAAAAACAGTGTCTCCTTCCTTGAAGGCGCGGTGTTTGCTAGAGAATCCCGGGTGTTTCTCTGGGGTGTAAGCAAGGTGCAGATGATCTAGGGGTGACTGGAGTCTTCTGCCCATGAGTAGTTCTGCTGGGCTCTTGTTGGCCGTGGTGTTGGGCGTGATGTGTTGGATCAGAAGCATTTTAGTGATTTTTTCGTGGATGTCGCCATGTTCAATTCTTTGAATAGTTTTTTTTATGAATTGAACCATGCGTTCAGCCCTCCCATTTGCCGCCGGGTGAATGGGCAAGGTCAATGCATGTCGGATGCCATGGTCTGCCAAGTATTGCTCGAATGCCAATGCAGTAAACTGGGGTCCATTGTCTAATACTATCACATCAGGTAGACCATGTGTGGCAAAAAGTTTGTTTAGTTTTTTTATGACGACCAATTCGAGTAAGCATCAAGGGTAATTAAAAAGGTATGCCCTTTTGTTGGTCCAGCGAAATCAATATGGATGCGTGACCATGGGCCTCTGGGGGTTTCCCATTCTAACAGTGGGGCTTTTGGGGGAACTGAGCGAGTCTCTTGGCATCTGTTACAGGCAGCGACCAGGTTTCAATTCGCTTGTCCATGCCTGGCCACCAAGCATAGCTCCTGGCCAGGGCTTTCATACGTACGATGCCTGGGTGCCCGTCATGCAGCATGTTTAAAACTGTTTTTTGGAGCGTTTCTGGTATAATTACCCAGTCTCCCCACAGGATACATCCTCTCTGAGAAAAGAGTTCAGTTTGCCGGTTTTTAAAGGGTTTAAAGGGTTCGTTTGTCCCGCTTTCTGGCCAACCCCTCTCCACCCAGCTAAGAAATCACGCTAATCGTTTATCCCGTCGTGTTTCGCAGGCAATGTCCTGTGCAGTCAATGGTGACATGGATGCAGTTTCAATTTGCAAAATTGATAATGTGAGTGATGGGTCGTCTTGCACATCTGGCAGGGGTGATCAGCTTAAAGCATCGGCGTGTGAGATGGATTTGCCAGGTCGATGTATTAATTGATAATTATAAGCAGCAAGAAATTCAGACCATCTTGTCATTCTAGGTGACAGGATGTGTGGAGTGTGTTTGTTACAAGCCAGAATGCCGAGTAGGGGTTTATGGTCGGTAATAATTGAAAATGTCCTACCATAAATGTTTTTGTGGAATCTTTTGACTGCAGAGATGATGGCGAGGGCTTCTTTATCCAGCTGACTGTAGTTCCGCTCTGGCTTGGACAGGGTTCTTGAGAAAAATGCAATGGGAGCCTCTGTTCCATTAGGCAATGTGTGGCTTAGGATTGCTCCCACACCAAAAGGTGAAGCGTCACAAGTAATAATCAGTGGTAGGGTCTTGTTGTATTGCATGAGGACTGTGTCGGAAGTCAGAAGATCTTTTATCTGTTGAAATGCGTGTTCCTCTCACCGTCCCCAAATCCATGGTGCCTTTTTATCCAGGAGTCTATGCAAGGGCTCTGCGACAGTGGCTTTCTGGGGTAGGAAAATATAATAGAAATTAATGAGTCCAAGGAATGCTTGGAGGTCCATTTTGTTTTTTGGCCTGGGGGCTTCTTTGATGGCCTTTAATTTCTTGTTGGTAGGGTGAATTCCCTGTTCGTCAAGGAGGTACCCAAGGAATTCAACCTTTTCAGTACATAACTGGCACTTTTCTTTCTTTATCTTGAGGCCAGAGTCTTTAAATTTTTGTAGCACTGCTCTCAGTCTCTTTTCCAATTCTCGCTTGTTGGGGGCTGCTACGAAGACGTCATTGAAATAGGGCACGACTCCTTTAATTCCTTGTAGCAGTCTTTCCATTGGGCTTTGGAAAACCCCAGGTGCGACGCTGACTCCAAACTGGAGTCAGTTGCATTTAAAGGCCCCTCGATGTGTTACGATTGTTTGAGCCTCGGCAGTTTCAGCATCGACTGGCAGTTGTTGATAAGCTTGAGCCAGGTTGAGCTTTGCAAAGATTCTGCCATCCCCCAGTGAGTGTAGGAGATGTTGGACTACTGGCACCGGGTAGGCACTCTGCTGCAATGCATGGTTGAGAGTGGCCTTGTAGTCACCACAAATTCTCAGGGAGCTGTCTGGTTTGATAGGAGTGACAATTGGTGTTTCCCAGTGGGCATGATCAATGGGTTCTAATACGCCTTGCGCTATTAGTTTGTCTAATTGTTCGTCTATTTTAGGCTTGAGTGCAAAAGGCACTCGGCGCGGTTTGAGGTGGATGGGAGCGATGTCAGGGCTAAGATTAAAGGAGATTGGGGACCCCTTGTACTTGCCTAGGGTGTCACTGAAGACTTCTTGGAAGTCCCGAACGAGCGTTGCTTCCCAGTCTTTATCCTTGGTGTGGTTGATGCCTGCCATCTTGATCCCCAACGGTGCGAACCATTGCAACCCAAGTAGACTGGAGCAGTCCTTATCGACGATTGTGAGTGGTAAGATGTTGGTGCTGTCTTTGAAAGAGATTTTGAAATGTCCTACGCCTGCTACTGGAATGTGGTTCCCCGATAGTCTTTCAAAAACAATTTCTGGTCACTCAGTTCTTGGCGGCGTATGCGGGGTATTATACACTTAATGGTCTGCCAGGAGACCATAGAGAGGTAGGAGCCAGAATCTACCTCCATGGTGCATGGTTGGTTTTCGATACCAACCTCAATGCAAATTTTTCATGCGTCGATTGGTGAAGAGTGGCCGATAATGACTGTTTGGTGCGTTTCCTCTCTTTGTGGTGCCTCGCTGAATTTCTTGGTTCTGTTGTCCTGGCTCCATTGGTTGTCTGTCAGGCGGTCCTGATTTTTGGTAGGGTTGCCATCTTGCCTTCTCAGGCTGTTTCCTCAGCGCCGAGGGCTGAAGTTTCTTTTGTTGTGGCATACTTTAGCAATATGCCCTTGCTTCTCGCAAAAACAGCAAGCAATGTCCAGGAACTTACATTCGGAACGTGGGTGATCACCTCCACAGCTGGCGCATTGGTATCCCAACTTGCAACCCCACCGGTCTCGCCGCTCGCACTCTGACTGAAGTCTGTGAACTTCTTCCTATTTGCTGTCAGAGGGGGATTCTCTGGGAGCCATGGTGGGTGGAGACTGCGAGTTTCTCTGGTATCGCAGCCAGCTCACTGGTGGATTTGCGATCGGTTACATTCAAATGTCGCATTCGCGCCGCTGACTTATGTGTAGCCTCGGCTGTGGTGGCTTCAGCTATGGCATCGGTGAGGGATATATCACCCTTGGCCATCAACCTGCTTTGGAGTGCTGGATCCTTTAGGCTGAGGACAACCCGGTCTCGCATGGCCTCATCTAGGTTAGCGAATCCGATGCTCTCACCCTCGTGTTGATCACGCTGGTAAAAGTCATGCCTTCTGATAAGGGTCAGTACAGCCGGGGCATAGTGGTTTTGGAGGATGGGAGCTAGGTTGTCCCAGTTCATAGTCTTGACATCAGCAGGCTTCGCGAGCGCCTTGGCCATTTTAAAACGGCAGGTCCACAGTGTGTCAAAAAGACCACTCGCTTCTTGCTGCCGGTGGCGTCTTTCAGGTTGTTTGATTCCAAGAACATTTGGAAATGATCAATGTAGGACTCCCAGTCCTCGCTGGCTGGATTGAATGGTGCAGGTGGCATGGCACTGCTGGCCATTTCGCTGGTCGTCTTCACACTGTCTGCCACATGCTGGTCAGCCTTGCTGTCTCAGTATCCCACCTTCGTCGCCAATGTTAATGTTAAGTCTGGGCAGTGGGTCCCAAGGAGAGATGAGACTCATAGTAGTGAACAACAGCTCTTTATTAAGCAACCAGATACTGAGACAAAAACCCTAGCCACGGCTGCTCTTTTTATAGAGCTGGCCACAGCTAGGCAGCCAATGACAGGTTTTTGAGCTTGCGGCACTTGGTGTTAGCCAATCGCGGCAAGCTCTATATGAGCCAATCAGAGTGTCCCATAATGACCAATCATGGCCTGGCTTTCCCGGATCAATAGGAATGCAGGCCTTCAAGCCTGCTAGTACAGAACATTTTCTGTAGGCTTCCTCTTTGGAATGACACAGCTACTTAAGTTTAGCTGTGAACCAGGGTTTATTGTTACTATATATTTGCAGGTTCCTTGTTGGTACACATAAGTCTTTGCAGGAGCTGATATATGATGTTACAGTATCTGTGAGCTCATCTAGGTCTGCAGAGGCATCTTCAAAAACATTCCAATCAGTGCAATCAAGGCTGGCCTGAAGTTTCAGCTTTGCCTCATTCGATCAAGTCTTCACTGATTTAATTGTTGGTTTAATGGTTTTAAGTCTTTGTCTGTAGGCAGGTACAAGGTGAATCATGCAGTGGTCAGAGTATCCCACAGCTGCTCATGGTAAAGACCTATAAGCATCTTTTACTGTTGTGTAGCAGTGGTCTAAAGTATTTTGGCCTCTGGTGGGACAATTTACATGCTGGAAATATTTTGGGAGCTCTTTCCTTAAATTTCCTTGATTGAAATCTCCTAAAATGATGGGAAAGGAACCCGGTTGTTTGGCTTCGGCCTCCATAATTTGATCAGCAAAAGTTCATAATGCCTTGTTTACATAGGCTTGTGGAGGAACATACACAGCTATTAGGAGAAATGAGGAGAACTCACATGGAGAGTAAAATGGCTTGCAGTTGAGGTGTAAAGACTCTAAGTTTTCATCACAAAACTTATAGTTATATCCTGAGACCAGCTGTTGTTGAAATATATACATAATCCTCCACCCTTTGTTTTACCTAATGTCTCTTCAATTCTGTCTGATCTAAATGTCTGAATTCCTGGGATGTATATTGTGTTGTCCCCATGAATTTGTGGATTAAACCAGGTTTCAGTAAAACAAAGAACAGCTGAATTATGAAAATCAGAATCCATCTATTTAAGAGATGAATTTCATCCATCTTGTTACCCAGTGAGTGTAGGTTAGTCAGAAAGATTGAAGGGAGAGGAGTTTTTTTTCCCCTATTCCTTAGTCTGTTTAAAATTCCCGCTTGTTTACTTCGTCTCCTCTTCCGGCGTGGTCGCTTCTTTGCTTTCTTTGTTGTAATCCATAGCATTGGGGAATTGGTTAGAATCTCCTCTGCATTTGCAAAGATAGGTGGGGGTGGGGAATCAGAAAGCTGCTCCTTAAGGAAACATTGCCTAATTCTTAGCAGATGGTCTCATGAATATGAAATCTGTAGTGAATTGCACATAATAATAAGGAATAAAGAAACCATTAGAGAGCATTTCATCGAGGCAGCCATCGTCGGTGCCATCCTGACTTTTCTTTGGGTTAAAGTCAGTGTTTAAGTGTTGAGGGTATTTTTATCTCATATTGGACCAGTTGTTATGATTTTATGTGAATTGAAAGCCTTGGATCACCATCCCAGGAGAAGAAAATCTATTAACTATCCCAGTAGCGTGAAAGAGAGAAATTGATAATTTTGGCTCCAACTCATCTGCCTGAGAATTTCACAGATATGAACCAGCGGTGGGATTCAAAAAAATTTACTACTGGTTCTGGGGGCATGGCTTGGTGGGCATGGCAGGGGAAGGATACTGTAAAATCTCCATTCCCTCCCCACTCCAGGGGAAGATTACTGCAAAATCCCATTCTCTCCCCAACCCACTAACCTGCTTTCCAGCTCCATTCTCCTGTGCAGGGCAACAAAAGAAGACCCAGCTGAGGCGATGGTCTAAAATGGCCATCCCGAAGAGGATGACTCAGCTCGATTAAGATTTGTGCAGGAAGGAAGAAAGAGGTGGATAACATCTGAACCGGGACAACTGGGCAACATAACCAAATAAAACTACCCTGGGATCAAGGTAACATAGAATTTTTAAGAAAAGAAAAGTGAGTGGCGAAATTACAAAGGGACAGAGAAAAAAAGAAAAATATTTTTGACAGCTAAATGGGGCTTTGAACCGGGAAAGGAAGGAGCGCCATCAGTTGAGACTTTCATGAAGAGATTGGACTACCATTTGTCAGAAATGGTGTAGGGTCTCCTGCTTGGGTGGGGGGTTGGACTAAATGACCTACAAGGTCCCTTGCAACTCTGATTATCTGTATCTGTATCTGTATGTCTATCCCGGAGTTATTGGTTGGAGTGGAGGGTTTTTTTGGAATGCTGACACCCTTTGTCAGTAAAGGACATTTCTAAGGTCCAGCTAAATATCCTAGATAATATCTTTTCCCTTCATAAATTAGAATTAGATGACTCCAACTAGCATGGAAAAATGGACACTCATTCATTATTAGTTAAATTTGGAGCCTTCTTTTTTATCAGAGATGCTTAAGGTAGCTAAAAATCAAGATAAACACTTGTATTTAAAGGGTTTTCAGATGAAGTGCCCTCTTAAAAGTCAAAGGCCAAATCTAAATAGCATTTCCATTCAAATTACCCTAATTATTTCAACTATAAGGAATGGCTTTTCTGAATAGAATAGAATAGAATAGAATAGAATAGAATAGAATAGAATAGAATAGAATGGAATGGAATGGAATGGAATGGAATGGAATGGAATAGAATAGAATAGAATAGAATAGAATAGAATAGAATAGAATAGAATAGAATAGAATAGAATAGAATAGAATAGAATAGAATACTTTATTGGCCAAGTGTGATTGGACACACAAGGAATTTGTCTTGGTGTAACTACTCTCAGTATACATAAAGAAAAGGTACATTCGTTAAGAATCAAGAATCTTTTAATGTACAACACTTAATGATAATCATAGGGTACAATCAACAATCAATCATACTAGGAAACAGTCAATATAAATTGTAAGGATACAAGCAACAAAGTTACAGTCCTACAATCACAAGTTGGAGGGGATGGGTGATAACGAGTGATGAGAAGATTAACAGTAATAGTAGTGTACACTTTGTAAATAGTTGGACAGTGTTGAGGGAATGATTTGTTTAGCAGAGTGGTGGCTTTCGGGGAAAAACTGTTCTTGCGTCTAGTTGTTCTGATGTGCAGTGCTCTATAGCAGGGGTCCCCAACCACTGGGCCGTGGACCAGTACCGGTCTGTGGAACATTTCCTACCAGGCCGCCGGTTTGCTGGGCGCCGCCATCTTGTTTGATGAGAAAGTGCTTCCGGGTGAGCTTTTCCGGTTAGAAAGCGGTGTTTGGGTCCTGAAGGAATCCTTGCGCCTTAGTTTCATCGAAGGGAAGGGCTTCGAACGAAACTAAGGTGCGAGAATTATTTCAGCACTCAAGGCAAGGCAAGTCGAGCGACCGTCCCAAAGCCGTCCCAAAGCGAAGCCCATCGATAAAGGTACAAAGGAGGAGTTGAAGGTGGCGGGGAGAAGCGGGGGACGGCTGGCTGGCTGGTCGCTCAGCCCGCCTTGCCTTGTCATGCGTGCTGATGCCAGTACCGGGCCATGGATCATTTTGTGATGCCGGTACCGGGCCACGGCACAAAAAACCAAAATAACCAAATAAAAGTACCCTGGGATCAAGGTAACATAGAATTTTTAAGAAAAGAAAAGTGAGTGGCGAAATTACAAAGGGACAGAGAAAAAAAGAAAAATATTTTTGACAGCTAAATGGGGCTTTGAACCGGGAAAGGAAGAAGCTGGAATCAAAGATTTAATGAAATTGGACTAAAATAATTTGGGAATAAACAAGTAGAAAATTAAAGCTGGACTTAAGATTGTCAAAGAATAATAATAACAACATTTACAAATTGGAGACTGGACTGTGTTGGAATATTGAGGTTCGAAATATCTCGAATAAAAATACAGTGGGAAAAAGTGAAGACTTTGTACAATGGAGAGTGTCACCTTTTGATAAAAATTTAGTTCAAATAAAAGGGAAAGCATCTTGTCTTTGAATAAACTGGTGTGGATATAACATTACAGAAATATTGAAACCAAGTAAGAATTCTAGAAAGTGAAAGCAGAACCAGAATAAAAGAGAAAGCAAGGAAGGAAAGATTGTGTGTGGGACTGATTGATGTTTTTGGTATAAACCCTGGACTGGAATAGTTGAGAACTTTAAAAAACTGAAAGAAGAAAGAAGAGTAAAAGTGGTTTCTTTTTGTGGACTTTAATGATCATAAAATATAAGAATGATGATATCTCTTCAGGAATTTAAAATGGAACTCAAAAATATGAGAGAACTACTACAGGAAAGAGGCAAATCACTTTGCTTTGTGCTAGAAAAAATGGAAATGGCGATTGAAGAGCAAGAAGAAAGATTCTCAGAGGGGGTGGAGTCGATTCAAGAAGAAGGCATTTTAAATAGACAATTAACACAAAGAACGCTACAAAGAAGTGGGGAAAGAAGGAAGGTGAAAAAGTTGAGTTTTAAGAAAGTAATTAAAAGAGGGAATACTTGTGAAGTCAGAAAAGGCAGGAAGATTCAGCAGAAAAGGGGAAAGGAAGATATTAAGAAAGAGACAAATTGGAATGAGAAAAGTTATGGGGAAAAAACGGGGAGGAGAAGCAGTAAGAAACAGGCATGTGAGAGAAAGAAACACAGAACTAGTAAAATGTTGAAAGGAAATTGTTTCTTTACAATTAAAAGAAGGAATACTTGTGAAGTCAGGAAATGCAGAAAGACTCAGCAGAAAAGGGGAAAGGAAGGCATTAAGAAAGAGATAAATTGGAATGACAAAAGACATGGCAAAAAGAGGGGGAGGAGAAAGAAACAGGCATTTGAAAGAAAGAAACACAGAACTAGTAAAATGTTGAAAAGAAATGGCTTTTTCAGAGATAATGGTTGATGAATTAAAAAGGGGATTCTGCAGGGTGACAAGGGGTAATAAGAATATCTCTGCAATTAAAAATACTTAGAAAATAGGGTAATATAGAAACTAATAACTCTTATTAAAGGGGGGAAATATGCTGTGGAATCCAATTGAAAAGATGTAATGACTAATGGTCTATTGGGAATTAAGATGAGGGAATAAAGGTATATTCTAATCATTAAGGTGTTACACTCAAAATAGTAAAAGAGGGGAAACTTATACTTGTTTTTTTTTTCTTTTTGTGTGGGTGTGTTAAGATCTGTATTAATTTAGAATTCATAAAAAAAATGTGTAATGGAAAGGGAATATGGCAGACTAAAGAACCAGCTAAATTAATAAGTTTAATATAGATTAATAAAAGCAAGGAGAGACATTGGCAACTTCATTATTATTACTATTAGGCAAATATATATTGTTTATTTTTATTTTTAAAATAAATATTAAGGATTATATTTGAAATAATTGAAATGAAATGAAAAGATGTTTAGATTGAGATTAATGAAAGAATTTAGAATTAAACTTTATTACTATTTATTAGGCAAGTACATATTGTTTATCCTTACATTTAAAAATAAATACTAAAGGATTATTTTTGAAATAATTGAAATGAAACAAAATTGATTGAGATTAATGAAAGAGGCTAGAATTAATGTGTTCGTTTTTCTCCTTACTGAAAATCTGGAATGGAAAAGGTAATAATATCTATTAAGTACATTAATATCAATGTATAATTTCTGTCATATTTGTATGTAAAGATGATGACCCGGAAATATGTTGTCCACTAAAAAGAGATTTTTGTTTTTAATGTGAAAAACTGAATAAAGTCTATTTAAAAAAAAAAAAAGAAGACCCAGCTGGGAATCGGGAGGCAGAGAATAGATGGGGGCAGTGCCAGTCAGAGGTGGCATTTGCTAGTTTGGAGAACAACTCAAAATTTCCGCTACTGTTTCTCCAGAACTGGTCAGAACCTGCTGAATACCACCTCTGATATGAACCTCCCCAATCATAATCAGCTAAATCTAACTTACAAAACTTATTTCCTGTTGTGACCAATGAACCTCATCTTTTTATCATTTCATTTCATTGGATTCAGTCCAAACCTGAATGTAGATCCTGGTCAACAGAATAATTTATTCTTTGGTATTTAAAAGCAAGGAACAAGGCACTACAATCTCCAGTACTTGATGGCCTCTCTCTCCATTTTTATGGGGATACCAGATTGTAGAGGGAACCCCAAAGACCATAAGTTGTATCCTAAAAGATAATCATCCAGCATCCCTTAAAAAGTGTTCCATGTTACAGCATCTGGAAGACACCTTGGTCAGCTATATCAAAGTCTTCCAGCTCATCAAAGAAAAGCATAAGGATTTTCTTTCCCACACTGAAGTCTCAGTGAAGATCCACCTTGAAATTGTTCCTAAGCCTTTGGGATACACCTACCTTGTTGAGTAACTTTAGCCTTGAAATAGCATCTTGGCTGATAATAAGATTCTGTCTTTCAAAACTCCCCAGTTGTTCTTTGATGGGATCTTCCTTAGAGAGAATCAAGAAGCTCAAGATATTCAAATCTGCTGCTACATCTCCATTTTCGTCCAAGTACAGTTTCCTCCATGAAAGATTGCAACATTCATTCTTCTTCAGAAAGGCATGGAACTAGAATGGAACATCCAAGGATTTTAAAAGCAGAAAGCTTTTTTTTTTTAATCTTTTCACATTTGAATCTTTCTTGCACAGTTGACTAACTTGCAAGTATGCTTAGATAGGAAAACAAGTGAAAAACCATGGTTTAGCAATATTTGTCGACACAATACATATTGACAAAATAAATGTCAAAATTATTCAATTATAAAGGAACATTGTGGAGCAAGTCACAAATAAATTAAACAAATAAGAAACAAAAAGATTGTTTATAACCTACTTGAAAAACAGGGTGATGACTGGAAATTATGGATTTGTCAAAAAGAAAATTGCCAAGCTAACAGTGGGACAAAATGGTAAACTTGACCAGATGAATACCTATGGAGATTCTCAGTCGTTCAGGTCATGGTTGTCCCAACGGTGCTTTTTCAAGAGGTAACTGGACTTTCTGGATTTTCTTTGAAGATGTTTCGCTTCTCATGCAAGAAGCTTCTTCATCTCTTATTGGATGGTGGAAAATGAAAGGATTCTGCAAGGAATATAAATTGTTCCATTCCTCCCCAACCATTCAGAGATGAAGAAGCTTCTTGGATGAGAAGTGAAATGTCTTCAAAGAAAAACAAGAAAGTCCAGTTGCCTCTTGAAAAAGCATCTTTGGGTTGACCAGATGAATTAATTTTATTATATTGAAAGGCTACATTAAATGAAACTTGAAAGTGTGAAAGCAGAATATCTATCAAAAAGAGGGCTGTGAAAATGTTTACAGATGCCTCACATCTTGGACATAAACTGTTTCAACTCCTTCCCTCAAAACGACACTATAGAGCACTGCACACCAGAACAACTAGATACAAGAACAGTTTTTTCCCGAACGCCATCACTCTGCTAAACAAATCATTCCCTCAACACTGTCCAACTATTTACAAAGTCTGCACTACTATTAATATCAATCTTCTCATCGTTCCTATTACCCGTCCCCTCCCACTTATGACTGTATGACTGTAACTTTGTCACTTGTATCCTTACGATCTATATTGACTGTTTCCTAGTATGATTTGATTGCTTATTGTACCCTATGACTATTATTAAGTGTTGTACCTTATCATTCTTGACGAATGTACCTTGTCTGTTATGTACACAGAGAGCATTTGCACCAAGACAAATTCCTTATGTGTCCAATCACACTGGGCCAATAAAAGAATTCTATTCTATTCTATTCTATTCTATTCTATTCTATTCTATTCTATTCTATTCTATTCTATTCTATGGAGATTCTCAGTCAGCCCAAGTCATGGTTGTCCCAAAGGTGCTTTTTTCAAGAGGCAACTGGACTTTCTGGTTTTTCTTTGAAGACATTTCACTTCTCAGCTCAGAAAGTAGAAATCTCTCACCAACTACTTGTATGGCTTGATAAGTTAGGGAGGTAACCAGTGATAGGATTTCAATAACAACCGGTTCTCTGGCTGGATAGGCGTGGCCTGTTGGTCATGTGACTGGTGGGTGACATCACTCATCACATCCAGCCCTACCTCCTGGCCACTTGCCTCAAAGGCAGAGGTAGAATTTGGCCAGTTGGAACTAATCCCACCACTGGCAGGCCCCACCCCCACCCATTCTTTGGACTGTTTTTGGTCATTTTTAACCATTTTCAGGCCATTTGGGGGGCTGTTTTTGGTGCAAAAACTGGCCCAAAATGCATCCAAAAATGGCCTGGAAAACAGGCTGAAAAATGAGCAGGGGCAGGTCCAGCCAGTTTGCCAGTTTGCTGAACTGCGCAGAATCTTAACTACCGGTTTGCCCAAAACTGGTGCGAACCAACAGTAGCCCACCTCTGGAGTTAACTAGTTTTTTTTCTGTCCCCATTACTCCACTGCAGGATCCTCCCTCCCCATATCTCATATTTCCTAGCCAGCATCACATATCACACGTGTGTTTAGTACATCACACACGTGTGCGATAACTATGAGCGTGATAAGATTTTCTTAGAAATTATTTAAAAATGTATACATCCTTTTAAACATTAGCAGTGTTTAATATCCAGATATATCTGTCATGGCACCTGCTCTTTTGAACATTATGCCCCAAGTGATTAGATTGGCCAATCCTGTTGTTTTCCCTATTTCCCCTCTGGATTCCTTCTAAAAAAGAACTAAGTCTGAGGGATTCTTGTCAGGAACATAGAAGAGAGAAGAATAAAAATGGAAGGGACCTTGGAGGTCTTTTAGTCCAACCCCCTACTCAAAGAGCAGACCCTATACCATTTCAGACAAATGGTCATCCAAATTTTTTAAAAAGTCTCCAGTGATGGAGCATCCACAATTTCTGAAGGCAAGCTGTTCTATTGGTTGATTAGGAAATTTCTCCTTAGTTCTAGACTGCTGTTCTCCTTGGTTTTTTTCCATCCATTTCCATCCATCCTCATACCTGCCATGGCTGCAGCCTCAGGGCCTCCGACATGTCTTTGCACTCCTTCCTTCTCCTCCTGGATCTGGAGGAATATGCGGCATTCAAGGTGTGAACCAGAGTCTTAATGACACTGTAAAAATGGTAGTTGTATCGGACCTGGATACGATGCCTTTCCTCTTTGGTCTCCAGGGGTGCTTTCTGGGTGCATCTTCTCCGGCCTTTGACAGAAAAAATGTGCTTTGAAAACAAACATTGAAAAGACTGTTCTTCAAACTGGGGTTCAAAATAGAGATGAGATTCAATGAAATCATCCGGCCTTTTCTTTTCCTGAAAAACAAAGGTCCAAATACTATGGATGTATTTGAGAGGACTGTTCTTTTTTATTTTATATGTCCCCAAGGTGGTCATAATCCAGACTTTCCCTTCAGTGGGTCCTGGTAAACCTTCAAGTGTTGAATGGAAAAGAGAAATTCTGTCTAAAATGGGAGTATATTCTATGAAGTGAACAAAGACATTGACTTGTCTCCACTTGGAGATTGCATCCCTGAGGGGTGCTGTATTTCCAGTCATTGACAATCGTTGTGATATGACAACACAAATTCCATTCCTGTCAAGCATCGGAGTAAAAGTTCTCATGAAATGTTCTCCATTTTCTGTCTCTGAAGCAAATAGGCCAATCAAGGTCCATCTGAAATAGAGGAGCAGTTGGACAATTCCTGGATAGTGGAATCCTATTATGGGGAACATCTGATGGAAAAATGGGAATTGATTTTTATCCCTCAGAGCCTCTGAAACAATCTTATCACTGATCTGAAAAATCAACAAAGAATCCCATGTCATATTTGGGATCACATCAAGGCCAAAATACATTTAATAAATCCAGCTCGGTTCTCATGAACATATTGTTGATTAGTTAATAGTCTATGTCAGGATAGAGAACGTAAATTAGAGAATGTTAATCAAACTATACATACAATATAAATAGAATGAAATGTACAAATTAAGTAACAAAGAATAAGAATAAATCAGATTTCTGTGCCAATTCTACAATCAACTGCAGTCAGACTCACATGAGCAGTTTTCAATTGAACTATTTTCTTCAAAGAAAGGGCCATGTCATAGATAAATTTTGGATTCTGATTGCACAGGAAATGTGTTATTTCAATAGAGAGCTAGTTTGGTCTAGTGGTTAAAGTGCTTGCCTAGGCATCTTTTGACTTTGATTTATTAATAATCATAGAATTTCTATTACAGTCTGAGCAAGTCTTCTTAATAGCCTAAAAACAACTTGCAAACATTATAGTATCTTTGTCAGTATATAGCAAGGTTTTACTATATTTATTTAGTGCCTGAGACATGTGTATTTCAAGGTGGTTCAATAGCTTGGGTAAGTCATTAATATCTAAACTGAATAACAATAGATCAAGTAGGAGTGCAAATCCAACATATAAACCTCAAGACAACAAATCAGACAATGAGGATAGAGGTGGGTTTATTGAAACTTGGTGGGATGGAACCTGTCATTGGAATATATTAGAATAGGGGTCTCAAACTCAAACCCCATGGGATGCATCCAGCCTGTGGGGTGCTTAAATTTGGCCCATGGAGCTGCCTTGGAAACAGGTAAAGACCAGCCCGCAATGCCTCTGCCAGTGAAAATGGAGCCATCATGGCTGAAAATGGGGCTCCACCTTCACTGGCAGAGGGCTAGTGAAACAAACTAAAAACAAAAGGAAGGAGAAATGTTTCCCCTGTTGCATTTGAGCATCCAAGAAGGGACAGGAAAGGATAAAGGAAAGAGGAAAGACAAAGAAAAGGAAGGAAAGTTGGGAAGAGAGCAAGGAAGGAAAAATAAGGAAAGAGGGAAAGGAAGAAGAAAGGATAATGAAGAGGGAGGGAAGGAAGGAAGGAAGGAAGGAAGGAAGGAAGGAAGGAAGGAAGAAAGAAAGAAAGAAAGAAAGAAAGAAAGAAAGAAAGAAAGAAAGAAAGAAAGAAAGAAAGAAAGAAAGAAAGAAAGAAAGAAAAATTATAATGAGAGAGAGGGAGGGTCTGAGGGAAGTCCTGCCAGCACTTGGCCACCATAGGTGCTGCTGAGATGAGTGATGTTAAGCTGATCGTGTCCCCCACCTGGCCACACACACCCCTGCCCCTCCCAGAGGTCAAGCACAACCCTGATGTGGCCCTCAATGAAATCGAGTTTGACACCCCTGTATTAGAAAGATATAACTTAGCAAAAAGAAACAAACCCAATAAAAGAGGAAGAGGCATTGCACTGTATGTAAAGAATTAGTACATCTTGACAGAAATACACAATACCAAGGAGGGAAACCTTCTTGTGTGTCTAGCTCGGAGGATATATCTGCTTTCATCCCAGCCCCTTCCCCACTGTGTATCTCAATCCCCAACTGTGACATCTACAATGGCATTGTGAAAAGCAGCTCTTGAATACCATAGAGACGATATGGTTTGATCTATCGCTCACCCACTATCACCCCACTCATTTTATCACATAGAGAAACACACACACACAAACCTGTGGGACTTTGTAGGCACCTACTAATGTTGACATCTGGATAGAAATATCACTGGAAGCTCCATCAAGAAGAGCCAAAAGGTTGTCTTCCCTTCCACAGCTGTAGTTGGGAACATTGGCTTCCCCAGTAGAGAGCATGTCCAGCAAGGCTTCTGAAGTAGCAAGTGTGTTAAAATAGTTGTCATGGATATTGTAGGCAAGAGTGAGATTGTGTAGGAGCTGGGGAGTCTTGTTCACCATTTGAATGGCGAAAATGAAGCGGAGAATTCTAGACTTATTAGTAGATAAACTACTGTAAAAAATATTCATGTTATCAGCAGAGCAGCAACACCATAGTTTTATATATTTACTGTATTCCTCTTTTTCAAAATCATATAGAGTCTTATTGATCAAAATCAGAGGCAAATGTATGCTCAAGAATCACTACATAATTTTTAGGAGTGTTGAGAAGGTGAGATGGAGAGTCTTCAACAGGGTTAATAGCCACAAATATATTTGCTGTAGTGCAAATTTTTATTTGTCCGATAACCAGGCTTCAAAAATCCTCAATCATTAAGGTAGAATGACCACAAAAGGAAGAGGATGTTTCATAAATTACCTAGAAAAGAATATCTTAACAAAAACATCATCCTTTATTCTTATAAGGATCAGGCAATGAAGAGCAATGAACAACTATTAAAAAAATATGGAATTGGGCTGGGCAGGGGCAACTACAACCAGTTCAATAATTACTTTAAATAAAAGACAGTATTCAAGTGATGAACTCAGAATTGGATGGAGCGTGGAATGTAATCTGGACTTCTTTTAGCTTGCTTTCTGCCCCGTGTTTGGAATTGAGTCACTTCTACAAAATGAAAGAGGGAAGGGAAGCTATGGAAATGAAAATGATTCAAGAAATTAGGAGCAAGCAAAATAAGAAGAAAAGAATGAAAGTGTTAGAACTGCAAATGGAGGGGATGAAACTCCATCACACTGAATGACTTACAGATGAGACTGTTTCTCAGGAGTCATATTGAAAGGCAATATTACATGCCGTATTTTTGTTGCTGTGGTGATGAAACTAAGCAGATGGTCTCCTGGCCTGTAATAACTCCAGGGTTTTTCTCCATCCTGGTGCTCAAAATTCAGCAGGCACTTCATTCTAAGCTTCCCAGAGACTGCCTGGAACATCAGCAGCATCAGAAGCAGAAGCAGGAGCTCCATCATTCATAAGGTCCTGCTTCTACATAAGAACAAGAAGGAGAAGAATTTTTAAAAAGTCAAAACACTCTCATCAGAGGAAAATGCCAGTGGTTTTCCTGATTCAGAAGAAGACAACTGAACTCCACCGAAAAAGGAGAGAAAGTACATTTAAGAGCAAAGTCTCCGTCTGTCTCAAAAGCTGAGCCTCATGCAGCATGACCTGAGGCATTTATCTTTTTCTGATGCACGATCCATCTTGCTTCAGTCCAATGTTCAAAGGAAATTACTGCAGAAGTTAGCAGAAGAGGTCTCAAAGATGAGGATGATGATAATTACAGTGAGAATCAAGTTCTCCTCTGGAGTATCCAGAACTTCTTTGGGGGGTAGGTTGTTCTGAGCAAGGCTTCCTGAGACCGTAATTAAGCACATGCTTAGTCAAAATAACTCTTGTTTTATTTCAACGCTGGAATTATGTTCATTCCCAGCCCGTAATGAATCCCAAACAGTCCCTCGAGATGAAGCACCCACCTTTATCTCCTTTGAATTGCTGCCAACAACTAAAGTGCTAAATTAACTGGGGGGAAAAAATAACCAAAGTACAAAGTCCACACAGAGAGAAATGGAACAGGAACAGGATCACAAATAAGCACCGGGTTTACACTGTCATTAAGACTCTGGCCCATGCCTTGAATGCTGCCTATTCCTCCAGATCAAGGAGGAGAAGGAAGAAGGGCAATCAGAGTTTTGGATATCCAAGGCTGCAATCATGGGAGGTACGGAGTCCCAATAAGGATCCATAAAATGGAGTTCCTTTTGACAAGGAATCCAAGGAGAAAGGAGGGAACCATCTCAAGTTTCTTATGCTACAAAAGACCCACAGGTTTGGGCAATCTAATTCCAGATAAGATAGGATAGGATAGGATAGGATAGGATAGGATAGGATAGGATAGGACAGGATAGGATAGGATACTATGGTAATATAGGGTAGGGTAGGGTAGGGTAGGGTAGGGTAGGGTAGGGTAGGGTAGGGTAGGGTAGGAAAGATAGATGAAGAGAAGGGAAGGGAAGGGAAGGGAAGGGAAGGGAAGGGAAGGGAAGGGAAGAGAAGAGAAGAGAAGAGAAGAGAAGAGAAGAGAAGAGAAGAGAAGAGAAGAGAAGAGAAGAGAAGAGAAGAGAAGAGAAGAGGCCTGACACACTGACAAGTCAGCCATCAATACACACATGTACATTAACAACATCTATAGCTGCGATGGCGAGTATATATTTATTTTAAATATATTTATGGGCCTGTGATTAGCATTGTAGAATTTTACCTTCATATATATATAAAGTATGTCCTGAGACCAGCTAGCACAGCTTCTCCTAATAAAGGAGAATACTTATAGCTCAGGGTTTTTAGCCAGGATCAATGCAGCGTGGGGCAAATGGAAGTCCGTCACGGGCGTCCTCTGTGACAAGAAGATGCCGATGCGCCTGAAGGCGAAAATCTATAACTCTGTGGTGCGCCCGTGGCCATATACGGCGCAGAGTGCTGGCCGACGACCAAAGAAGTCGAAAGCAGACTCCAGATAATGGAGATGCGAATGCTCCGATGGTCGGTAGGCCTCACCCTACTCGATCGCGTCAGGAACGAAGAAGTGCGTAGACGGTTCAACGTCGTGCCCATCCCCACGGTCATGAGGCAGTCCCGGCTACGATGGTTCGGCCACGTGAGCCGCGCCAAGGAAGAATCCATCATCAAATCTGTAATGAAGGTGACTGTCGGAGGAGCGAGACCGCGTGGTAGACCTAAACAACGCTGGATGGACACGATCAAGGCCGATCTAGAGATCGCGAAGGCAGACCCGACACACGTGGCAGACAGAGAGGTGTGGAAGCAGTACTCAAGGACATTAGCGGACCTCACCCGAGCGCGAGACAAACGCTGAAGAAAAAGAAGAAGAAGACTTATAGCTCAGGGTTGACATGAGGAGTCCTAGGTGCTCTCTGAGCTTTCTTATTTTCTTGCAGACATTTCATTACCCAAACTAGGTAATATCAGTGCTAGTAAGGTGTGCAGTGTGCTGTCAGTTTATATTTTGGTGTCTTGCCTGTCTGTGTGGGTGGGGACAACAGCCTTAGAGATTCTTTGGTTGGGCTGTTTATTGATGGCTGCTTAGCACTTTCTTGGTTAAGGTATTGCTTACTTGACTGTTTGTCTGATGTTAACCTTAGAGTATATCTGTGCTGATCTGGGTGCTGATTGCTGGTAAAGAAGTGCTGAAGTCTTTGGGGTTTTTTTTGGACTGGGTGATAACCTCTTTTGCATAGTCTATAGATCAGTGGTGGCTAACCTTTTTGGGCTGCTGTGCCAAAAATTGCATGCATGTTAGCACACATGTACTCATGTGCCAGCACCCAGAATGCAATGCACACACCCCACACCCCCTGCACATGCATGCGCAATCCCACCGCCACCCCCTTACCTGGACTGCGCTTCACGGCTGATTTTTTGCTGGTTTGAGGCCTTTTCGGCCTCCCAGACGCTTGGAAAAAGCCTCTGTAAGGCTTTTCAGGCTGAATAGGTCCATTTCGTAACTTCCTGTAATACTGGAAATGACGAAACGGGCATATTATTCATCCTGAAAAGCCTTGCAGAGGCTTTTTCCAAGCCTCTGGGAGGCTGAAAAAGGCCTCAAGCCAGCAGAAAAATCAGCTGTGAGGCGCGCACATGCACAGTGAGGTAAGTTTGCCTGCGGCTCACGTACCAACACAAATGGCTCTGCATGCTATAGATGTTGTTAATGTACATGTGTGTATTGATGGCTGACTTGTCATTTTTGGACTTGGTTTGGTCTAGGATGGTCACATTTTCCTGACTGAAACTATGGTTAAATCTGTCAACTCTGCCTCTCTGCAGGAATCCCAGTTAAAGCTTTTCTGATTGGTGGCTGCTCAATCTTTGAATTAAACCATTCAGTAAAGGGGAGACTGAATGTCTCTGGCTGATTGGCCCAGCTCTAAAATGGTTCATACTTCAAACAATTTTTTAAAACTCATTCAGTTAGAATCCCCTCTCTTGTAAGTTCATTTTTCCATGTTCAACACTCTAGAATAAGTGAATGGATTGTAACCTTCTGAGAAATATTCTTCAGTTATTAGATGAGTGTGGTATTCTCAATTCTCCAAATAAGAGATTGTTAGTTGAAAAAGATGCTCTTATATTTGTTATTTTCAGCTCTCGTAGATTGACATGGCTCATCTCTTTGTTGTCTTTCCTCAAAAATATCAGATGCTCCTTTGAGTTCTTTCTTGGTTTCTTTGCCATTACTTAAATAGAACCCAGGTTTCGTGCAAGTGCGATGTCTGCATGGGGACTTTGTACTTGAGTTGAGATCTCCCCAAACCAGAATGTGTAAGCCTGAGATTCTTATGGATTCTGTTTATCTAGTCTTACAATATGTACATTAGTTCACTTTTCATGTTTCCTATCTGGTTTATTTGGTAAAAGATTTACCTGAGAAGTTTCTTCTTGAAAAATCTATGCCTTCTGGATTGTTCCCTGTTATTGTTGTTTTCTTAATTTTTTTATTTGCTTGTTTGAACCAGGATGATTAAGGGACTAGAGACTAAAACATGAAGAATGGTTACAGGAACTGGGCATGGCTGGTTTAGTGAAGAGAAGGATCAGGGGAGACATGATAGCAGTCTTCCAATATTTGAGGGGCTGCCACAGAGAGGAGGGAATCAAGCTATTTTCTGTAGGCCAGACAAGAAATATTGGATGGAAACTGAACAAGGAGAGATTCAACCTGGAAATAAGGAGAAACTTTCTGACAGTGAGAACAATCAACCAATGGAACAGCTTGCCCTCAGAAGTTGTGGGAGCATCATAACTTGAGTCTTTCAAGAAGAGATTGGACGGCCATTTGTCAGAAATGGTGTAGGGTCTCCTGCTTGGGCAGGGAGTTGGACTAGATGACCTACAAGGTCCTTCCAACTCTGTTAATCTGAATCTGATTGATTTTTGACTTGGTTTAGCATTTTTCCTACCTTTTTCCTGCCTATAATTTTTGTCAGTTGCATTTTGTTGATATGTATTTGTCAAATTTGATGAAACTTTGTCACTTTTGAAGATCATGGTGACACTTGTGCTCCAAACTAAGTATATTTACAATATAGAAGGAAAATTCAAATGTGAAGACACCACGTGGAATAAGAAACAATGTTTCCTGCTTTTAAATTTTCTGCATGTTTTGATTCTAGTTCCATCCATTTCTGGAGAAGAATGAATTTTGCAATCTATCCCAACAAAAACTTTACTTAGACCAAAATGGAGATGTAGCAGCAGATCTGAACATCTTGAGCTTGGTGATTCTCCCAAAGGAGGATCCTATCAAAGAACAACTGGGAAGTTTTGAAAGACAGAAACTTACCATCAACCAAGATGGTATTTCAAGGCTGGTGTTCCTCAACAAGGTATGGGAAATATTGTTGTATTGTCTGTTTTCCAAAGCTGTAGGACCCATTTTATTATGCTTTAGGACATAGATCATGACCCTTCTGTGTCCCTCTACAATCTGGTATCTCCATTAAATTTCTGAAAGAGGCCTTCAAGTGCTGGGGATTATTTGATACCTTCAGATTTGCTTGATTCTTGAAATAGCAAAGGAGGCGATTCTGTTGACTTCTGCTTCAACTTGAGCTGGTTAATGAAAATGTCCACTGAGAGGGCAGGTCAATATTGATGTTTTTAAGCAGCCCAGATTTTGCCAGCGTAACCTGTTCCTTTCTTTTAACCCACCAAGATACAGCAGTAGGTCTTCTTCTAGGAAGCAGGTCCAAATTCACATGATTATGGTTTGGACAGGAACTAATGCCAAAGAAAAACCTTTCTTGATATCAGAAGTAATGAGGGACAATTTCAAAGAAAATGCTACTTAGGTTTCTCCTTTCCCAATGGTGCTTTTTCATGAGTCAACTGGATTTCCTTGTTTTTTTCCTTGAAGACATTTTGCTTCTCATTCAAGAAGCTTCTTCGGCTCTGACTGGATGGTAGGGAATGGAAGGATCCAGAACCACCATCCAGTCAGAGCTGAAGAAGCTTCTTGGATGAGAAGAGAAATGTCTTCAAACAAAAAACAAGAAAGTCCGGTCGCCTCTTGAAAAAAAGCCCTTTAGGACAACCATGACCTGAATGACTGAGAATCTCCATAGACCTTGGGTTTGTCCTTTGGCTTAAATGAGGGGACTTCACCTGAAAACCCCTTGAATGCAATTGTTTCTCTTGATTGTTAGCTACTTTAAGTCTCTCCAGGCAAAAAGGACATTCCAGATTTAACAAATAATATATGTGGATATGCATGTCCACTGATTAATTATAAACCTCTTATAGAAAAGACAGCTTTTTGGATACTAAGCTGGACTTCATAAATATCCCTTACCGACTTGTACTCAAGTCCCATGTGCTGCAGTAAAAGGTGTCCAACTTATCCTTTTAGAGGTTCTCATGACCTCATCTCTACCTCATCTTACTACAGTTCAAGAAACCAGGCATTCAATTTTAGTTTTAGTTGAACAGTATGGCAGCTATATAAATTGAAGAAATAAATATACAAATAAATAAAAAGCATTCACGCCTTTAAGTTTGATGGTCCTAATTTATAAGGATTTTTTTTCACTTGTATTTTAACTGGAAGACAATTTGGGGCTGTTTTCAAAGGGGAGCAGCTTTGCAACATTTCATGTCATAAAGAACCTTCCAGATCCTACTAGTCAGACATTTCTTTCTTCAACACAGCTGTATTCTAATTTAACAAATCTAATAAAACAAAACTTAAAATGTGAATAGATCATCGCACTTTAAAAATCATGGATCTATGAACAAAGGACTTCAAACTGGGTAAGTTTAAGACTTGTTGACTTCAACTCCCCAAATTCCTGAGCTAACATGACTGGAGGAGGAATTCTGGGAGTTGAAGTTCACAAGTCTTAAAGCTGTCAAGTTTGAAGACCGCTGATCTATGAAGAATGGGGGAATATGGGTTAATACACCCATGAGGAAGAATCCACTGGCTGTCACTTAATGCTTAAATATTTCTCAATTTCAACCTTCCAGGCTTTATTAAATTGAAAAAGACCTTTATTGCTATGTAGTACGCCAGAAGCAAAAGAGAGGAACTAAATGAAGAATCTGTCAGTAGTTATATTTCCTACATCTGTTATGAATGAGTTAATAATTTCATATTTACACAAGTGAATCCCAGAGACTACTTGGCTAATGTTCATTCTACTTCCATTTTCCATAAATGTGAGCCCTAACACATTTTCTTTGGCATTTCTTGCTTTCCTGCTTAGTCTCTGCCTCAGTCCAAATGTGTGGAAAGTTGTCATCCTGGATTTGTGAAGCAAGCTCGGGATGGAGACCCAATTTGCTGCTATGACTGTGTTCCTTGTCCAGCGGGGACTATCTCCACTTGGGAAGGTGGTAACATTTGTTGTGGCTTGTCAGCCACTGGCCCCTCCAATGGCCGAATCAGAGAAGGAGGAGGCATGGGGGTCAGGGTCAGCAATCAAGGAAATCTAGGAGCTCCAAGGGGGAAGAGGGAATGGAGCTGGCAGAGAGAGAGAGAGAGGGGCGGAGCCTGGGCCATCAGCCCTAAGATGGAGTCAACAGCTCTGGAGCTGATTGATGAAGAAGAGGAAGAACAGCTAGGTCCAGTGCCTGATGCACAGCTATACAGAAGGCAGAGGAGAGGAGAGCAGTGGAAATCCATGGGCCAATCATGCGGAAAGAAGAGCCACTGCTGCTAGCAAGGCCCCACCCTAGCTCTGGGGATAAAAGGCAGGGGGTGAAGATGAATAGGTGTGGCAGGCAACTATTGTACCCTATAACTATCATTAAGTGTTGTACGTTATGATTCTTGATTCTTAATGAATGTATCTTTTCTTTATGTATACTGAGAGTATTTACACCAAGACAAATTCTTTATGTGTCCAATCACACTTGGCCAATATTCTATTCTATTCTATTCTATTCTATTCTATTCTATTCTATTCTATTCTATTCTACTCTACTCTACTCTACTCTACTCTACTCTACTCTACTCTACTCTACTCTATTCTATTCCATTCCATTCCATTCCATTCCATTCTATTTTATTCATCTTCTGGCCAGATAGACTTATTAGCCTGCGAGATAAACTTTTTGCCAGGGCTGCTGACATTCCTAATAAAGGAATTTTTTGAGTTCACACCAGAGGGTTTGTCATGTTTGTAGAGCAGCAACAAAGAAAAGAGCAGATTTTGTGGAGGTGGATTCACCCTCAGTATTGTCATGAAAATGCAAGACAGATTTTCATAAAAGACAGATTGAAGCTCAACTCTTTTCTGGTTTTCAAACTGTGCCATTCCTTATCTAAAGTAAAGGAAAGATTTTGAAGGAGGGAATGAATAGAGGTAGGAGGACATGATAGGTTAGAGAAAACATTTCTGCTTTTAGTTTTGATGTGTCATTCCACATTTCCCTCTCTAAGAACATCACAATGTTTTGAGAGAAATTTTCCTAGGTCAAACTCCTAGAATTTTTGAAATGTGTTCTATATGGATCTCCCCTTGAGGATCAATAGGAAGGTATCACTGGTCCACAATTACTCAGTAACCATTTCAGATTATTTATAGGGCTAACTTTCTCTGGCAGCCAGCCAGTTTTTACAAAAGAAACATTCTCTGGATTCAGTATGTTAATAAGCGCCATCTGGCAGGATCCAAGATGTTTGTCTAGATTATTGTTTACCTTTAAGAATATAGGTTCCTTTAAAGGTTTTCCACATTACTTCAAGTCCTAGGTCTTCCCCAATTACATAGTCTAGATAGATAAATAGAATAGATAGATGATTGATTGATAGATAGATAGATAGATAGATAGATAGATAGATAGATGATATAGATATAGATATAAATATAGATATACAGATATAGATATAGATGTTCCTGTCAGGATTCCAAGTAATAAATCCATTGCAAGCAAAAACTCCAAGGCGAGTGAATTACTCAAAGAATAGCTTTATTGGAAATATCATATTGGCACATATCTGGTGAAAACTAACTCTGAAGGGCCTCTTGGTTTTCACCTAATTAAAAATAAAAGTTTTTCCCTCAACCGCAAACAGTCAGCCACATGGCCCAATCGCTGCAGTGTCCGCTGGTCTGGTGACATCACTCCTCCTTCTCTCGGCCAGGTGTGAGAACATCCTTGGTTCCCAGGGGAAAGTCTTGAGAAAGTATTTTATTTTGACTACACAAGCCCAGCTATCTCTAACCCCTCCTCCCTATCCCTCACTCCAGTGTGGAAACACTGAAGCTCCAAGATGGCTTCACTCAGTTCAGCTTCAAATCAATCAAATCAAATCAAACCCTTATTGTCAATGCACAACATGTACAATGAAATTGAATAATTTCAGGGTTGACAGTTCACCTTATCTTTTTTTTCTGTGGAGATATTAAGAAATGCATCTTGGAAAATGCTCCTGCAATTATTTGCTGTTGTCTGAAGAAGGTATGGCTTGAAAAGGGCAAAATATTAAATAAATATTGTTTTGTTTTTTCAGATACAAAAAAGTGCACCAAGTGCCCAGATAATCAACATCCAAATGAGGACCGAATCAAATGTATCCCCAAAATTATAACCTTCCTGACTTATGAAGAACCTCTGGGTATCATCCTGGTCTCCTTTGTGCTATTTTGGTTCCTAACTACAGGGCTTGTTTTAATCATATTCACACAGCATCTAGAAACTCCCATTGTGAAAGCCAACAACAGGGACCTCTCTTATATCCTCTTGGTCTCCCTCTTGCTTTGCTTCTTGTCTCCTTTTCTCTTCATTGGTCAACCAAGGAAAGCCACTTGCCTTCTCCAACAAACAATTTTCAGCATCATCTTCTCAGTTGCCATTTCTTCTCTCTTGGCTAAAACCATCATGGTGGTGCTGGCTTTCCTGGCCACAAAGCCAGGAAACAAAATGAAGAGATGGTTGAGGAAGAGCTTTGCCAACTTCATCATCCTTTCTTGTTCTTCTGTCCAAATTATCATCTGCTTCTCCTGGCTAGGAGTTTCTCCCCCATTCCCTGATTCTGACTTTCAGTCCCAGCCTGGAGCAATCATTCTGCAATGCAATGAAGGGTCTGTTGTCATGTTCCACATCACTCTCTGCTACTTAGGCTTCCTGGCTGCTATCTGCTTCATAGTGGCTTTCCTAGCCAAGAATCTTCCTGGGACCTTTAATGAAGCCAAGCTGATCACCTTCAGCATGCTGGTCTTCTGCAGTGTCTGGGTGACTTTTGTGCCCACCTACCTAAGCACCAAAGGGAAATACATGGTAGCTGTGCAGGTTTTCTCCATCTTGGCCTCCAGTGCTGGTCTGCTGGTCTGCATCTTCATCCCCAAGTGCTACATTATCATTCTGAGGCCAGACCTGAATATAAAGGAACAACTTACGACCAGAAAAAATGTGTGACAGAGGAATTTCAACTCTCAACATGTTGCAGCAGACCAAAGTTATTAAACCACAATGAGTGGAAATTGGCACTGTCTGGTAAAGCACTATAGTCTTGTTAAGGCTGATAGTCTAGGTGGAGGACATATTTGTTCAGCATCCATTGTAAATCACTGTTCTCGTACATCCAGTATACGCTGTTGTCAATCTTTTTTTTTTAACAAATTTTATTCAGTTTTTCACATTAAAAACAAAAATCTCTTTTTAGTGGACAACATATTTCCAGGTCATCACCTTTACATACAAATATGACAGCAATTATACATTCATATATGCATACTTAATTCTATTATTACCTTTTCCATTCCAAATTTGCAGTAAGGAGAGAAACAAACACATTAATTCTAGCCTCTTTCATTAATCTCAATCAAAACATCTTTTTGTTTCATTTCAATTATTTCAAATATAATCTTTTAATATTTATTTTAAAAATAAAGATAAACAATATGTGTTTGCATTATTATTATTATTATTATTATTATTATTATTATTATTATTATTATTATTATTAAAAGTTACCAATGTCTCTCCTTGCTTTTAATAGTATATTAACTTATTAATTTAGTTGATTCTTTAGTCTGTCATACTCCCTTTCCATCTCTAAAAATAAAAAAGTATAGGTTTCCCCGCTTTTACTGCTTTGAGTGTGACACATCAATGATTAAAATATATCTTTATTCCCTCATCTTGATTCCCAATAAACCATTATTTTTAAGAAGTTACAATAATAATCATTACATCTTTTCATTTGGATTCCACAGCATATTGTTCCCCCTTGATTTTTAATAGGCGTTATCAGTATCTATATTATCCTATTTTCTAAATATTTTTAATTGCAGAAATATTCTTATTAATCTTTGTCACCCTGCAGAATCCCCTTTTTAATTCATCAACCATTATCTCTGAAAAAACAATTTCTTTTCAACATTTTACTATTTTCGTATTTCTTTATTTCATGCACCTGTTTCTTACTGCTTCTCCTCCCCCTCTTTTCCCCATATCTTTACTCATTCCAGTATATATCCCTCTCTTTCTTAATATCTTCCTTTCCCCTTTTCTTCTGGGTCTTTCTGCCTTTCCTGACTTCACAGGTATTCCCCCTTTTGATTGCCTTCTTAAATCTCAACTTTTTAGCCTTCCTTCTTTCCCCACTTCTTTGTAGTGTTTTTTGTGTTAATTGTCTATTTAAAATGTCTTCTTCTTGAATTGACTCCTCCTCCTCTGAAGCTCTTTCTTCTTGTTTTACAATTGCCATTTCCACTTTTTCTAACACAGAGCAAAGTGATTCGCCTCTTTCCTGTAGTAATTCTCTCATATTTTTAAGTTCCATTTTTAATTCCTGAAGAGATATCATCATTACACACTCTTATATTTTATGATCATTAAAGTCCACAAAAAAAACATTTACTTTTCTTCTTTCAATTTTCTAAAGTTCTCAGTTATTCCAGCCCAGGGTCTATACCAAAAACATCAATCAATCCCACAATCAGTCTTTCCTTGCATTTTTCTTTATTCTGGTTCTGCTTTCACTTTCTAAGATTCTTACTTTGTTTCAATATTTCTTTAATGTTATATCCACACAAGTTCATTCAGAAATAGGATGCTTTCCCTTTTGTTTGAGCTCAAATTTTTGTCAAAAGATGGCACTCTCCATTATACAAAGTCTTCACCTTTTTCCCCTATTTTTTTATTTAGGGTTTTTTGAACCTCAATATTCCAACACAGTCCAGTCTCCAATGTGTAAACTTTATTATTATTATTTTTTGACAATCTTAAGTCCAGCTTTATTTTATGCCTGTTTATTCCCAAAATATTTTAGTCCAATTTAGTTAAATCTTTAGTTCCAGCTTCTTCCTTTCCCAGTTCAAAGCCCCACTTAGCTGTCAAAAATATGTTCTTTTTTTTTTTCCTGTTCCTTTGTAATTTCGCCACTCGCTTTTCTTTTCTTAAAAATTCCATGTTACCATAATCCTGGGGTACTTTTGTTTAGTTGTATTGCCCAGTTGTCCCGGTTCAGATGTTATCCACCTCTTTCTTCCCTCCTGCACAAATTTTAATCCAGCTGAGTCCTCCTCTTTTAGGTGGCCATTTTAAACCACCGCTGCAGTTGTCTTTGGGGGGGAAAGACCAAGCCCAGGGGGAAGATGCGGCTCTCCTCAACCTGGCTTGTGGCTTCCCCTTACTCCACCGCCCCTCCAAGGCAGCTTCAGCCCCTAATTGTAATGATCGGGGCTCTCCAACGAAAGAGCACGGACCATAGCCACAGAGAGTCGCGATCTACGGTCCATCAGTGAGGAAGCTCCGTCTTCTTCCGACGCTGTTGTCAATCTTGAATGACTCTGGTGCTGTCCATTTCTCTTTATTGTTGCTGACATGTTTCTACACCTTGAATGGAGTTAACACGTGGTAAACTAAAACATATGAAGAATGGTTACAGGAACTGGGCATGACTAGTCTAATGAAGAGAAGGACCAAGGGAGACATGATAGCAGTCTTCCAATATTTGAGGGGCTGCCACAGAGAGAAAGGGGTCAAGCTATTTTCTAAAGTACCCAAAGGCCAGACAAGGAATAATGGATGGAAACTGAACAAGGAGAGATTTAACCTGGAAATAAGGAGAAACTTTCTGACACTGAGAACAATCAACCAATGGAACAGCTTGCCCTTGGAAGTTGTGGGAGCACCATCACTTGAGACTTTCAAGAAGAGATTGGACTGCCATCTGTCAGAAATGATGTAGGGTCTCCCACTTGGCCGGGGGGGTTGAACTAGATGACCTACAAGATCTCTTCCAACTCTGATTATTTGTTATCTGTTAAATTAAATTGATCGGACTTAATATGGGCATGATATACCTGTCATGCCCCTGGTGGAGACTAACTCTGAGGAAGAGGAGGAACAGCAAACAGGAAATAAGGAGTGGAAGTGTGGGTCCAGAGGTGGTGGAGGAGACTAGGGAAGGGCAGAGGCTGGCTGAGCAGTCAGAGGAGAACCCATGCCAATCCCCTATCCATCCTAGGGCACGCAGGGAAGAGAGGATCAGGGTAAAGCATAGTCTACTTGGGAGGAGAGGGCCATGATCCTCTTCATGTGTTGTAGGTGTGAGAGTTTGGATGCTAACAGACACTGGAGACAAATTAGTGTTTTATTCCTAAAGAAGGTTTATCTTGGTTGGCATGCTTCCAATAGACTGCACCTGGTTATCTTCCTGAAGTTGGCAATTATCTATCTTAGTCTGTCATGGAACTTTATTCAGTGCAGTTTGGTTTTGGTTTTTGCTTTGTTATTGGCTCTTTGAATTTGAACTGTGTTTCTTGCCTTTGAAATGTTATTTTGAAAATAGTTTACTCTTCCACTGTGAACAATTAAACAGTAAAGCCAAGTTGAAGGCATTAAAGCTCTTTTATTTATGTTTTGGTTTTTGTTATATTTCTGTTAGGAATATGAGTCACCTAACAGCTATTTGGGTTGGAAATATATAAACCAGGATGGATATTTTAGTACTATGTCTTTAAGAGAATGAAAAAGCTGCAATTGGGTGTGGTTCTGCAAATGGCCATAAGATGGAGTCATCACAATACCTCTTTATAGAAGGCCTTACAGTTGACAATGCATACTGTAGCAGAGCAAAAGTCATGAAGTCAAAGAAACTGCCTGCAGAGCTCAGAAACAGGATCATTGCAAGGCAGTTATGGGAAAGGCTATAATAAAAATTTCTGCTGCACTGAAGGTTCCTAAGAGCTTAGTATTCTCCATAATTCTCAAATGGAAGGTGTTTGGTGCAACCAGGACTCTTCCAAGAATAACACATATTCTGCTTGAGAGAAGTTAGATACAGATAATCAGAGTTGGAAGGGACCTTGTAGGTCATCTAGTCCAACCCCTCACCCAAGTTCCCTGAAGATGGGCTCCAACACAAGTCCAAAAGCTCAGAAGACTAAACCTTTGGTCCCAGTGACTGACTCAGTTTGGATCCTACAACATTATCCTGGGACATGGATATTTACCTTCATTTGAGGGGGAAATAAAATTCAGATTTTGGGATTTATGGATTAGATAAATTAGTAGTATAGAAATGGCTAGTATATATTAAATGCACAGGAAAGTTGAGGCTGCATTTTTGTGATACCTTTATTCTTGAATCATGATGAATGTATCTTTTATTTTATGTATACTGAGAGCATTTGCACCAAGACAAATTCCTTGTGTGTCCAATCACACTTAGCCAATAAAGAATTCTATTCTATTCTATTCTATTCTATTCTATTCTATTCTATTCTATTCTATTCTATTCTGTTCTGTTCTGTTCTGTTTTATTCTATTCTATTCTATCCTATCCTATCCTATCCTATTCTAGTCTGCTCTACTCTACTCTACTCTACTCTACTCTACTCTACTCTACGCTGAAAAGAGTTGGACATTACTATTTGTTTGCTTTTTTTCCCTCCCCCCCCTTCCCTCTTCTCCTTTTTCCTTTCCCCATTTTCCTACTATATTAATTGTACATCTGGTTCGCCGAACCGGTAGTTCCAATGGCTGGCCCCACCCACCCTGCCCTACCCCTCTCAGGACTCTCCACACAGCCTGTTTTGGATCCCAAGCAAGTGCAGGGCCCACATGGAGGCTCTGGGAGGGTGGAAAACGGGCCTCCCAGAAGTTCCAGAAGGCTGGAAACAGGCCTCTTTCTGGCCTCCAGAGGGCCTCCAGAGCCTGGGGAGGGTGTTTTTGCCCCCCTGGAGGCTTGAGGAAAGCCGCCATGGTGCAGGAGGCTGACTAGGCAATGCCCACCATGGCTACTCCCACCCAGCAACCAGGAAGAGAACAGGTTGCTAAATTTTATGAAGCCCACCCCTGATTCAGGCCCATAGATGCCAAGAAGAGAAGTAACACCTTCTTATATCTCCTCCCTTGTTTCATTGGGCAGTTATTATCTGGTGGTCTTGTTCCAGGTGGCGAGTTTTCTCCTGGATAAGAGGTGATCTACAGTTTTTTTAATTTACGTGTAATGTCTAGTTATTCAAATATTTTGCTGAATCACATAGATTCACTTCAATCTGAACTCTATCTGGACAGAGTCTTTGGTAGTGACTAGGGTATCAGCAGCTGCATTATCTGATATTCAATCTGTTGTCAATTCATAAAACATTCCTATGCCTGTTTTAGTAGTTGCCATAAAAAAGGGGGAGAGAGGAAGGAAATCTGGAAGAGCAGTGCAGCAGTTTGAAAGTGAAAATAAATTCCAACTTTTATCTTTAAAAGATTGTAACTAAAATACCAGAGCTTTTGCCTGCAAATATATTTAATTAGAGAACGTGAATGATGACACCCTGTGAACATGCTCAATTGGAGAATCTGGTTTAGGAGACACCCAGGGGGAGGGGGGAACAGGGTCATAGGTGGTTGTAAATTATGTATGCCAGAGTTGGCTTCATACAGGGCAGTGCCAGTATGTCGCTTCTAATAAATCCTTTGAAGTTTTTGAAGTTTGGCTCGAGAATCATAATTTAATTACGGCGATTGCTGGAATCCTGACATCTGTTTTCCCCATGAAATGGAACAAGTGTACTCTCTTGATGTCCTCAGGTATTTACCTCGCCTAGCTTTTTAGGATATCTGGGCTGGGAGATTAGTCCAGTTTATCCAAGATGTTCGTAACCCTTTGTGGCAAAAAAAAAAATGATGCCTTTATTCCCAAGATTGATTTGGTTTGGCCATATGATCTTTTCCTTGTTATCTACTTGGTCACAAGCAAATTACTGTTCTAATCTAGCAGCTGTGAGAGAGCTGAAAACCTAAAGCAGAATTGCTGGGGGTGGGGGAGACAAAATAAAACTCTCTCTAAACCAACACAGACATGTGGGTGAGTGGGACAGCACAATTATATCCAGTATATGGTCACTTTTTTCTTTTTTCCTCACCTTTATTTTTTGGTTTCTTGTTTGTTTGTTTGTTTTTAGTTTAGGTGTTTTTGAAATCTGTTTTTACTGTATATCAATCACTTAAACTTATATACTACATTACAGTGCTTTACAGCCCTCTCTAAGCAGTTTACAGAGTCAGTATATTGCCCCCAACAATTTGGGTCCTCATTTTACCCACCTTGGAAGGATGGAAGGCTGAGTCAGCCTTGAGTCTGGTGAGATTGTAACTACCAAATTGCAGGCAGCTGGCAGTCAGCAGAAGTAGCCTGCAGTACTGCACTCTAGATACTGTACCACCATGGCTCATAATAAATACGCACACACACACACACACACACACACACACACACACACACACACAAACACACAATTAAAAATTTAAAGAATTGATGTCCTCTTTGCTGAGGTTCTCTTAGTGGTTTCTACTAGCAAAGTACAAAGTTCACACAAAGAATATCATTTTGTCTTCATTTCTTACATTTAATACCAGAAAAAAAATATTCTTATGCACACTGTAGTGATGGGATTCAAAAAAATTTACTACCAGTTCTGTGGGAGTGACATGGCTTGATGGGTGTGGCTTGATGGGCATGGCAGGGGAAGGTTACTGCAAAATCCCATTCCCTCCTCACCCCACTAACCTGCTTTCCATCTCCGCTCTCCTGTGCAGGGCAATAAAAGAAGACCCAGCCAATCTGCTGGGACTTGGGAGGCAGAGATTGAGGGCGGGACCAGTCAGAGGTGGTACTTTCTAGTTCTCTGAACTACTCAAAATTTCTGCTACCAGTTCTCTAGAACTGATCAGAACCTGTTGAGTACCACCTCTGATAAGTAGTACAAAATAATAGCAAAGATATTTTATTGCTATTATTTTAAACATCTGACTCTCCACATTAAAGTTGTGACTGGTTGTACTTGAATCTGTTTCTGTCCTGAAAGTATGTGGAAGAAACCTGAGCTTTCTCCATTGTGTATCTCCATCAAATGGTTTCAAGTATTCCACAGCTAACATCTGATTTTTTTTCCTTTGGAATCAAGGTCCCTTTCCAACTCTGCCATTTTGTTATATTCCCCAATTTCTGATGATTCCTCATAGTGTTTCTAAGGAGATATTAAATTGCAAAGTGGATACCACAAGGTTATGATCTCAGTGCTAAAAAGTAATTAACCAGCACTGGTTGTTGTACATGGATGGATGCGTGTGCAGCCTGATTCATGCAAGCAGTGGGCAACTGCAGCCCTCTTCGCAGCCCCATATCTGCTGCTCACACAAATGAGCTATGTGAGTGTGGGTGCACCACTGGTGGGATTCAATTTTTGTTTACTACCAGTTCTGTGGGCGAGGCTTGGTGGACGTGGCAGGGGAAGGATACCGTAAAATCTTCAGTCAGAGGTGGTATTTGCCAGTTCTCTGAACTACTCAGAATTTCCACTACTGGTTCTCCAGAACTGGTCAGAACCTGCTGAATATCACCTCTGGGCTGCACACGTCTGCCCCTCACACAAAACCATTCCCTCTCCAACCCGCCTTTCCCTCCTGTTCAGGGCCATCAACCCAGAAATGTTGGGGAATGGTTCTAGCCCTTCAATGTAGCCCAGATAAGAAGCATCATTAGAAGAACTCATTCTATTGTAAAATTACATTAACCAAATCTTGATATGCCTTTTCTGGCAAAATTGTTTTGTCATGAGGAATCCAAAATTGTTACCTTAAAATACCCCCAAAAAAGGCAATCCCTACATTCTTACTTTACTTTCAACATAAGCTGCTCCTTTGTGTTGAGATCTGGCCTGAGGATAATAATATAGCACTTGGGGATGAAGATGCAGCCCAGCAGCCCAGCACTGGAGGCCAGGATGGAGAAGACCTGAACAGCCACCATGTATTTCCCTTTGGTGCACAAATAGGTGGGTAGGAAGGAGATCCAGATGCTGCAGAAGACCAGCATGCTGAAAGTGATCAGCTTGGCTTCATTGAAAGCCCCAGGTAGGTTTCTGGCCAGGAAAGCCACTGCGAAGCAGACAACAGCCAAGAAGCCCATATAGCCCAGGGCTCCATAAAACATGGCAACAGACCCTTCATTGCATTGCAGGACAATCTCTCCAGGCTGGGAATACATGTCAGAATCAGGAAAAGGGGGAGAGATAACCAACCAAATGGCAGAAATGGCAATCTGGACACTAGAACCAGAAATAACAATGGAGTTGGTCAAAGCTTTTCCCAGCCATTTCATCATGGTGTTTCCTGGCTTTGTGGCCAAGAAGGCCAGCACCACTGTGATGGTTTTGGCCAAGACAGAAGAGACAGCAAGTGAGAAAACGATGCTGAAGGTTGTTTGACGGAGAAGGCAGGTGGGTGTTCTTGGCTGACCAATGAAGAGAAAGGAAGTCAGAAAGGAAAGCAGGAGGGAGACCAGGAGGATGTAGGAGAGATCCCGGTTGTTAGCTTTGACAATGGGAGTTTCTCGATGTTTAATGAAGATTCCTAACACCAGAGCAGTAGTGATGGAGAAATGTAAGATAAAAAAGACTAGAATGATCCCCAAAGATTCTTGGTAGGACATGAAAGTTATCCTTTTAGGGATACATTGAACTTTGGCCATGTTTGGATATTGATCTTCTGGACAGGTCAGGCATTTTTTTGCATCTGAAAATAAAAAAGTATAACATCTCTGGTAGAGGTTTTTCTTTTTCCATTTGGTCGAATTCCCTGTTTGAGGTAAAAGCTCCTTCACAAATGTTTGAGGTGGAGGTCTTATAAAAATGAGGAAGCATGGGAAGAATTTAGGGAAAGGAGGACCATTCCCCCCCCATCACCAACAGTTTTCAAAATAGTATGGGAATCCCCACCCTAACAAACTCAAAGGCAACTGGGTTGCCAAATTAAATATATCTAGGAGCCTGTTCTGACCCAGCCTTCACAAGTAGTGATAAGATGATTACTCACAAGTAAAACCCCTTTTTATATAAGTATATTGTTCACAGGGATAAACAAAAGATCAAACGTAAGTAGTCCCAACAAACTTGAGTTTATCCAAGAAATCTGAATCGCTTGCTATATACTAGAAACAAACAGATGTCTGTGACAACTGGTCACTCCCAAACCCCTACTATTTATTTCCCAGCCAGAGAGGTGCTGGCTATCATCTGCATCTGCCTCTCCCTGAGAGTCAGCTTATTGATTTCCTTTGCTCTCCTCGCCTTTCCTCCCTATGTAAACATGCATCTGGGATGGGCCCCATTTGTTCCTCCCACTCACTCAACTCAGACCCTGAAGACAGCTGTCTCTCCACCTGAGGGAAGGGCTGAAGACCCTGCCTCTGTCTCTGTCTGTGATGCTGCTTCCTAATCAGAGTCTTTCAAAGGCTCCAAAGCTGGCCCAGGCCCACCCAAAACCTCCTCATCGTCACCACAGAGCTGCCTATTTCTGTAACTTAAACTTCTTTTGTAGGAATTATAGGCCCAAGTGAAAAGGTATGAATGAATGAAATGAATCAGTGTATGACTGATTTGCTACACATTTTTCCCAGGTAGTGGATCAGTGAGTTTTTTTCAATAAAAATCAGCATCCTAGTCTCCTTTTGGTGGCTGCTGGGATAATGTCAATAATGGCCTTGGCTCTGGTGTCCATAGGATCAGATTGATGAAAGTAGAGTGTCAATTTTGATGCAAATCTCAGCCTTTTTCTAAGTGCACACACATGGCACACACCAAGACATGGCCCAGAGGGAGAAAGCTTGTGGCTTGGTGTTGTAGCACCACTTTCATTATTCTGGTGAAAACTGAGTGAACATGTAGATACTGCTAGCTTTCCCAAAATGCCAATTTTCAGACAGACACACAAACACTCCTCCTTCCTTTTTCTCCAGCATCACCCACCTTCCAAAATGGAGACGGTCCCTTCTCCACAAGGAAGGCAATCATAGCAGCAAAGGGGTTCCCCTTCCCAAGGCACCTTGATAAAACCTGGATGGCAGCTTTCCACACATTTGGAAGAAGGCAGAGGCTGAGCAAGAAAAAAGAAAGAGAAATCAAGGAAATGTGATAGATCCAATTTACAGAGTCCGCATACTTCCCCCAACAATCTGGGTCCTCATTTTATCCACCTCAGAAGGATGGAAGGCTGAGTCAACCTTGAGACTGGTGAGATTTGAATTGCCAAATTGCAAGCCACCAGCAGTCAGTAGAAGTGGCCTGCAGTACTGCATTCTAACCACTGCACCACCATGGCTCTGGAGTGAGCTCCAGGTGATTTGATGGTGCCTTGCAAATGTCAGCATATTTTAATACTAAGGAGCTTTCTCCATTTGCACCTAGCCCTGATTAAAACAAGCCTTGATTACTTTGTATTTCTGTTACCTCCCTAACACACCGTACTCTCATTATCCACAATCCACAAATAATATTGATTTAAGTTTTCTTTGACAACTTCCACAAGCCCCATAATTCACGAAATGAATGGGAGAAACTTCCATATTCTTTTTGTCATTCTGGATTCCTCTTGTAGACCTTTATAGACTTCATTGCATTGTCATGCCAATCTAACAGTTAAGGTAACAGTCTTTGTGTGATGTCAAGAATGGTCACGTGATAACAGATAACAGATAATAGCTGATAACATGTAATCAGAGTTTGAAGGGACCTTGTAGGTCATCTAATCGAACCCCCAGCCCAAGTGGGAGACCCTATACCATTTCTGACAAATGGCAGTCCAATCTCTTCTTGAAAGTCTCAAATGATGGCGCTCACACAACTTCCAAGGGCCAGCTGTTCCATGGGTTGATTGTTCTGTCATAAAGTTTCTCCCTATTTCCAGGTTAAATCTCTCCTTGTTCAGCTTCCATCCATTATTCCTTGTCTGGCCTACAGGCACTTTAGAAAATAGCTTGACCCCCTTCCTCTCTGTGGCAGCCCCTCAAATATTGGAAGACTGCTATCCTGTCTCCCCTGGTCCTTCTTTTTACTAGACTAGCCAAGCCCAGTTCCTGCAAACGTTCATTGTATGTGTTAGCCTCCAGTCCCCTAATCATCCTGGTTGCTCTTCTCTGTACTATTTCTAGAGTCTCAACATCTTTTTTATAACATGGTGATGTTTATGAAGGGATGATAAATCACCAGTATAGGAATAATATCAGTAATGGAGAGATGAGGTCCTTTGGATTTTGCAATTAAAATAAAGTTGCTAAAGTTGGAGAAATTAAAGCCTTTTCCATCTCACCTTGTCCAGTAGGCTGAGGAGGGCAATGCCATCTTGATCAATGAAAAGCTTGTGGTCTAGAGATTCTTCTCTTCTCAGACTCCCAAATTTCTGTCTCTTTGTGGACTTATTAAGGAATATCACAGAGCTCATGATGTTTAAATCAGCTGCCTTCTTGCCATTCTCATCTAAATACACTCTACCCATGGAAGAGTTGTAAAAATGAGAGCTTTGGAGGAAGGAGTGAAACTGGAACAGGGGGAGGAGAAACCAGGAGAGGGAAAATAGGAAGAACAGATGAAGTAGGAGGGGAAGAAGAAAATCCTAACCCTGTTATCATTTGGACTGTTATTGGCTTATTCTCTAAGCAAGCCCATTTTACAGCCTGTAAAGGACTACCATCTGCAAAAAAGCTTGCAAAACTGTTCATGAAAGATACTTATAGGCTACACAGAGTACCTCGTAGAATAATCTCAGACAGAGGGGTACAGTTTATCGCTAAGTTCTGGAGGGAGTTTTTAAGATCTATTGGGTCATCCCAAGGGTTATCATCAGCATTCCATCCAGCATGCAACGGTGCATCAGAGAGGGAGAACACCATGGTGGAACAATATATTAGATGCTATGTAAATTATCAACAAGAAAAGTGGGCAGAGTTATTACCACTTGCAGAGGTTGCTTATAATAATGCAGTACATAGCAGCACAGGTTTGACTCTATTCCAAATCAACACTGGCATGGAATTCCCTATGACAGAATTACCTAAAGAACCCCCCACATCCATGTCTGTAACAGAATGGATGAACTCGTTAAAAAAAGGTTGGGAGGATACAAAAAAAGCTTTAACTGAAGCTGCTAAGGAATACAAAAAGTAGGTGGACAAACATAGATCCCTCCAACCACCATTTAAAGTAGGAGAAAAAGTATTTTTGTCAACAAAATATCTCAGATTGAAACTTCCTAGTAAGAAGTTGGGCGCTAAGTTCTTAGGTCCATTTCCGATATCAAAGTTAATCAATCCGGTCACTGTCCAATTAAGTCTTCCCGGGTGATTGGGAAAAATACACCCAGTGTTCCGTAGTAGTTTATTGAAACCAGCAGTGGCGTCAACTATAAGACCACTTTCTGACAGTGAGAACGATCAACCAATGGAACACCTTACCCTCGGAAGTTGTGGGAGTACCATCACTTGAGACTTTCAAGAAAAGATTGGACTGCCATTTGTCAGAAATGGTGTAGGGTCTCCCACTTGGGTGGAGGGTTGGACTAGATGACCTACAAGGTCCCTTCCAACTCTAATTATCTGTTATCTGTTACCAATACCAACAGCTCCCCCAAAACATTTAATCATACTGGGTGAGACACATGAAATCAAGAAAATCCTCGATTCCAGATTACACCAAGGAAGATTACAATACTTGGTATTGTGGAAGGGTTACCCTGTATCAGATGCAACTTGGGTTAAAAGTTGGGATGTACATGCTGATAGATTAGTCAACCAATTTCATGAGGAATTCCCTGACAAACCAAAGGGTCCTCTTGGAGGGGAGGAGAGAGGGTTAAGGACGTTGCATTAACCCCTGGTTGTGTTTTGTTTATTATTTCTTTCAGGAGATGAACTTTTCAAGGGGGGATGCCTGTCAGCTTTGGAATCCTGATTCATTGCTGCCACATATTGCTTTAGTAGGTGGGGGGGTGATTTTAATTGAGTAGCTTTACATAGACAAAATAGAACTCTTGTTAGTTCAAGGTCATTAAGTGTGGCACAGGAACAAAAAGGAATTTATTTTGGGATTGGTTCATGTGATGTGATGATGAGAGAAAAAAGGATGGTTTGTAGTTTGGGACATTGTGGAAAGCTGGGAAATTTTTAGTTTTGGAATTACACAGATGTGCCAGGTGCTATTCTAATAAAGGTACTTTTGAGATGATGTTTGTCTCTGAGTTACTGACTGGAATAGAGGTTCCCTGGAATGCTGACAAGCAATGCAGACTTAGTAAACAGTTTGACTGTGTTGAGAGAATTATTTGTTTAGCAGAGTGATGGCATTCAGAAAAAAACTGTCCTTGTGTCTAGTTGTTCTGTTGTACAGTGCTCTGTAGCGTAGTTACTTTTGTTTTCCACATATCTGAACCATTCACTGTTCAACCTTCATTGTTGAACTCTGGATGGTATGCAATAGAACATTACAATATAAAACAGTATATATAAAAGTTAAAAATTAAAAGGAGACAAGAGTGAGTGAATGCTATTAAAATTAGTTAAGAGGCAAAAGGAGGGTTTTCAGGGTATCAACCAGCCCCATGGCTGCATAATTCTCTGAGCTCTCCACACAGATCAACAGACCCATGTTTTAAATATTCTGTCAACCCTGAAGTTGAAGCCATTTTGACATCCTTTTCAGAAGACCAGAGGCTGCTTCAACTCTGGGGAAAATGGCAGAGAAGGCTCTCTTTCTAGACCCCACCAGTCAGAGTCTTTAACATACCTTTCCTCCCCAGCTGGGCGGGATGGACTGGTGTAATGGGATGAAGATAATATTGCAGTTGTTAAGTAGTTATCATTTTAATCACATTAATTTTAGATTTTTTAAATAAACACTTGAACTATTATTGTTTTGTACCTAGGAGAGTCCAGAGATATTTCATAAGAGTCCTCCACCAGTGGTGGGATTCACCAAAATTTTTACTACCAGTTCTGTGGGTGTGGCTTGGTGGGTGTGCCATGGTTTGGTGAGCATGGCTTGGTGGGCGTGGCAGGGGAAGGATACTGTATAATCTCCATACCTACCTCACTCCTGGGGGAACGTTACCACAAATCCCCATTCCCTCCCCACCCCACTAACCTGCTTTCCAGCTCCATTCTCTTGTGCAGTGCAACAAAAGAAGATCCAGCCAATTAGCTGGGGCTTGGGAGGCAAAGGATAGATGGAACACGGGGCCAGTCAGTGGTGGCATTTGCCAGTTCTCTAAACCAGCAGTCGCCAACTGGTGGACCATGAGAAAATTTTGGTGGGCCGCAGAGAAATCTCACCCCCAGAGCACCCCACAAAACAATTAATCCAGGCTGTGCAGAAACACGTCTGCATCACTCACATGGTTCGCGGGAACCTCACTCCTTACCTGGTAAACTTGCCTGCTAAATTGCTATTTTTCCTTTTTCTGACCATCATCTGTTCTGCTGTACTGGGAGATTTAGATAAGCTAGGAAGCAAGAAATGGTTGGATTTCTTGTTTTCTAGCTGGTCTTTAGATCTTCGGCTCAGCACAGCCGAACCTCCCTTTAGGACTGAAGGTTTGCTTTTTGCAAGCAAATTCAGTGCAGACTCATGGCAAGCAAATTTGAGAGACTGAGCTAGCTGATGGCAGATAGATAGATCACTGAATGATTCTGTGAGCAACTCAGTCTGCCTGCTTTGCCTGATTTTGGGTAAAAGTTGCTCTTTTTTTAAATAAAAAAATTCAATATTTACATGCATGGTGTGTTAATTTTGTGAGTTTGTTTGCAAGCAAATTTTATGTGACAGACTGAGCTAGCCAATGGCAGATAGATAGATCTCTGAATGAATCTTTGATTCTGTGAGCAATTCATTCTGCCTGCCTGCTTTGCCTGGTTTTGGGTAAAAGTTGCTCTTTTTTATAAAAAATTCAATATTTATATAAATATTTATATTTAAAAACAAGCCATGCCCAGCCAGTGACATGACCACCAAGCCACACCCACAAATTAGGCCATACCCACAGAACCAGTTAGTGATCCCTGGGATCTAAAATTATGAGTTTGGTGGTCCCTGAGGTCCAAAAGGTTGGCGACCTCTGTTCTAAACTACTCAAAATTTTTGCTACCGGTTCTTCGAACTATTCAAAATTTCCACTACTGGTTCTCCAGAACTGATCAGAACCTGCTGAATACCACCTCTGCCCTCCACTCTTCTCCACTCTTCTGGTTGCAACAGAATACCTTATGCCACCAGACTTGAAATTTTGTGCTTAGGCAACTTAGAATTATGACAGCTTCGGTCTGACCTAAGCATAGTACACAAAATTATCTGCTACAAGGTCCTACCCATCAATGCATACTTCAGCTTCAACCACAACAGCACATGAGCACACAATAGATATAAACTCAGGGTAAACTGCAGAAAATTCAATTGCAGGAAATACGACTTCAGCAACAGAGTTGTCAATGCCTGGTGTGGTCTCTTCCCCAAACCCCCAAAACTTTAACCTTAGACTGTCTACTGTTGACCTCACCGCATTCCTAAGAGGTCTGTAAGGAGTGTGCATAAGAGCACTAATGTGCCTACCATCCCTGTCCTAATGTCTCCTGTTATTCGTATCCATTTCATGTACTCATAATCATGTTCCTAATTTTATGTGTTATCTAAAACATGCTTGACAACAAAAATAAAAATATTAAAGAAATTAAATAAATAAAAGTGTTGCATTTACTCAAATCACAGCATGGTGCATTGTTTCCACTTAGCTATACAATCCACGCAGTTATAGTACTGAGCCTCAAGTAGAGGATGGAGACCTATAATGGAAAAGGTAATACCTGCCATGGTTGCAATTTATGAACTTCCATCCTGTCTCTATCCTTCTTCCTCATCTTCTCACTTCTGGAAGAGTATGCAGTATTTAATGCCTGTGCTGCAGCCCAGACAGAGTGGTAAATTTGGTAGTTGTCTAGAAATAAGTTTCTTTCCTTCGCCTCCTTGGACATCCGGATCTTCAGCTTCTCTTTCTCAGTGCACCTCATCCTACCTTTTTTGGAGAAGGGATGCTTTGAATATGAACAATGAAACGTTATCTCTAAAAATTTTCTAATAAATGGATAAAATAAGTGGAAATCATCCTGGTTTACCCACTTTTTCTGGTGGGTGAAGAAGGAAAAATAAACAGAAGTGTATATATCTCGTGGACTGTATTTCAAATCGAGCATAAAATCCCAGCTAGCTGTCGTGATCCAGACTCCACCATAAGTGTAGGCTTTCACAGTGCTAAGTATTTCCTGCATAATGAATATTCCTTGTATGAAGGAACCTTGTTCTCCAAAATAAACAAAGACATTGACTTGGGCCCATTTGTAGAATTGTTTTAAATTAATAGTAGTACCGATGGCAATCACAGAGAAGGTTTGGGACAAAACCACACAAATTTCATTCCTTGTGAGCAGGGTTGTTAAAGTCCTCATGAAAGTTTCTCCGTCGTCATTGTCTGGAGCCAGGAGCCCAATTAAAATCCATCTGAAATGATGGAGGAGCTTCACAACCCCCGAGTACTGGGTTCCTTCTGAAGGGACTGTTCGATAGAAAAAGGGGAACTGAGTTTTATCGCTTAGCGCATGTGAAGCAAAAGTATAACTGATCTGAAAAGAAAAGGAAGGTGTTAAGGGTCACTGTTTCATCAGATCAAGGCCTCTACTCATTGTAGAATACCTAATACCACCAGACTTGAAATTCTAGACCTAGAAACCTTGAATTATGCCGTCTTTGGTCTGATCTAAGTATGGTATATAAAATCATACATTGCAATGACTTACCTGTCAATGAATAATTCAACTTCAACCATAACAACACAAGAGTACACAACAGATACAAACTCAAGCTTAACCGCACCAAACTTGATTGCAGGAAATATGACTTCAGCAGCAGAGTGGTCAATGTCTGGACTACTCTACCTGACTCTGTAGTTTCTTCCCCAAACCCCAAAAATTTTAACCTTAGACTGTCTACTATTGACCTCACCTCTTTCCTAAGAGGTCTGTAGGGGGCATGCATAACCGCACCAATGTGCCTACCATCCCTGTCCTATTGTTTCTTTTATTTTTCTTACATGTATCCATTTCATGTGTTCATAACTATTGTCATGCCCCTAGTGGAGACTGACTTTGAGGAAGAGGAGGAACAGCCAACAGGAAGTGGGAGTGTGGCTCCAGAGGTGGTGGAGGGGGCTGGGGAAGGGCAGGGGTTGGCTGAGCAATCAGAGGAGGATCCAGGCCCATCCCTTATCCATCCTAAGTAACGCAAGGAGAAGATCAGGGAAAAGTAAGGTCTACTGAGGAAATTACCATGATCCAACTCGTGGCTTGCAGCTGGGAGCTATGTATATAAGTTTGTAACTATATAGTCAGAATTGCTGGAGTCAATGTTTAATGTTTTCTTTGAAAGAGGTTTATCTTTGCTGGCATTCTTCCCATGGACTTCCCTCAGTTATCTTCCCTCAGTTATCTTCCTGGAATGTATGATTAATTATCTTGGCTTGCTTCAGAACTCTCATCAATGCGGTTTGTTTTGGTTTTCTTTTTGCCTCATTATTTACTTTTGTGACTTTAAACTGTGCCTAATAAAACAGTGAAGTTAAGTTGAGCATTACTGGACTTTAATGTATGTTTTGGGTTTTGGGTTATTTTGAGAGACTACGGGTCATCACATTTTGACTCCAGCCACCCCTTCAACTTATTTTTGCTTTTTGTGGGGTGACCATGGATCAGTTTAGAGCAGACATTGCCCAGTTAAGCCAGCAAGAGGCTCTTCTGATTGCACAGGTGGCACAAATGCAAGATTCCCGGCCATGCCGAAAAGGCCCAGTGGCAATGCCAGATAAATTTGATGGTTCGCTGGCACAATTTCCAGCATTTTTTGGGCAGTGCCAGCTTTACATGAGCCTTCGGTCAGAGGACTTTCCCACTGACTGGGATAAGGTGGGGTTTTTGATTAGTTTGTTGTCAGGCTCTGCAGACATTGGGTGATACCTCTGTTGACCCAGCCCAACCAAGTGTTGGACAATTATGCCGAGTTTTGCCATCAGTTTCAGCTATGTCTGAGGACCCTGTTCGAAGCCAAATAGCAAAAAGACGTTTGAGAGTGTTGAAGCAGGGCCGTGGCTCACTCATGGATTATATTGCTAGTTTTCAGGTGGTTGCTCAGGATGTACAATGGAATGAGGCAGCACTATTAGACCAGTGGATGAGTTGGCGCGCACTGAATGCCCTTGCACTCTTCAGGAGCTCATGCATCTGTACCTTCGTATCAATGCCAGACTTCAGCAGCAACGGGTGCAATGACAGACAGAGACTGTATCTGTTTCCAGCAAGACGGCGTCCTTGGTGGAAGTGCCTTTGGAGGAACCCATGAAGTTGGAGGCTGGCTGCCCTCGCCTGACTCAAGTAGAAAAGGATAGACGTCATCGTAATGGTTTATGCCTCTATTGTGGCAATTGAGGCCATTTTGCAGCCAAGTGTCCTGTTAAGACATCCACAGCAGCAACACCTGTGATGGCAGGAAACGAGCATTGCTTGGCCTATGGGACTCTGTAGGTTGGGGTGTAAAGTCCTTAGGCCTGCCATCTTCACCAACCTTGCCATCCTCGCCACCTTTGACATCTCCACCACAATTGTTATTGGTGAAGCATCTTGTGCTGACAGCAAGTGTGTTCGTGCCTGGTGTGGAAGCGGTGGAGATCCAAGCCTTGGTTGACTCAGGGGTCAGCCAATTTCATGGATGCTCATTTTGTAGAGCAGTGGTTCATTCCTCAGCAGCAGGTGTCCCCGCCAATAATGGTAGAGACGATTGATGGTCAGCTCCTTCGTTCAGGATCTGTGGTTGCTGCAACCAAACCCCTTTGTATTGGGCAGCATGTGGAGAAAACTGTATTCTACGTTACCGCAGTGCCTCACTTTCCAGTAGTGCTGGGTTTGGAGTGGTTACAGGCCCATGATCCACAGATTGTCTGGTCATCTGGAGCTGTGCAGTTCCTTGATAGGAAGTGCACCAACCATTGCTTGCGCTCCTGTGCAGGGAGTGTGACTATACCTGTGGACCTGGATCTACCTGTGGAGTTGGTGGACTTTGCTGATGTGTTTGGGGAGAAGGAGGTGGATCAGTTGCCTCTGCATCAGGCGTATGACTGTCCAATTGACTTGTTGCCCAATGCAAAATTGCTGGTGGGTTGGATATATTCCCTGTTGGAACCGGAGTTGGCCGGGTTGTGGGTTTTTATTGATAAGAACCTCCGGAAAGGGTTTATCTGGCCTTCTACCTCCCTTCTCGTCAATACGGTTTGTTTTGGTTTTCTTTTTGCCTCATTATTTACTTTGGTGACTTTAAACTGTGCCTAATAAAACAGTGAAGCTAAGTTGAAGGCATTACCAGACTTTAATGTATGTTTTGGGTTATTTTGAGAGACTACGGCTCATCAAAACTACTTATATCTATTATCTTGTACGTGATCGACAAATCAAAATAAATAAATAAATATTAACCAAAGGTGGTATTCAGCGGAAATTTTGAGTAGTTCAGAGAACCGGCAAATACCATCTCTGATTGGCCCTGCCCCCATCTATTCTCTGCCTCCCGAGTCCCAGCTGATCGGCTGCGTCTTCTTTTGTTGCCCTGTACAGGAGAATGGAGTTGGAAAGCAAATTAGTTGGGTGTGGAGGGAATGGAATTTTTCAGTAACCTTCTCCCAGGAGTGGGAAAGGAATGGAGATTTTGCACTATGCTTCCCCTGCCGTGCTCACCAAGCCACACCTACAGAACTGGTATTAAAAAAAAATTGAATCCCACCACTGATATTAACTATCCAAATTGAGGGGTAAAATGTTGTTTTCCTTCTTCTGGGAGAAAGGGTAGCCATCTTTTGCACAAAAAAGGGGGGAGGGGCTTTTATATGGGAGCTGCTTCCCTTGTCACTTTGCCAATCTATAAGCCCTTATGCTAGAACCTCACTTTAGAGATCATTTCTTCACTAGTGACTAAGATGTCTTGATTGACTACCTGCTAAAATAAAGCAAGAACATGGCACACACTTGGAACGTAAATCAGGAAGCCTGTAATTGTGAGGTCTGTCTGACAAGAGCACCAGCTACCAATAATGCCAATACAGTTCTAGGCTGCATAAACAGAGGGACAGAATCAAGATCAAGTGAAGTGTTAATATCACTTTATAATGCCTTGGTAAGGCCACACTGCATCCAGTTTTGGTTGGCACAATGTAAAAAGGATGTTGAGACTCTAGAAAGAGTGCAGAGAAGAGCAACAAAGATGATTAGGGGACTGGAGGCTATATATATGAAGAACGATTGCAGGAACTGGGTATGTCTAGTCTGATGTAAAGAAGGAGTGGGTGTGACATGATAGCAGTCTTCCAATATCTCAGGGGTTGCCACAAAGAAGAGGGAGTCAAGCTATTCTCCAAAGAACTTGAGGGCCGGATAAGAAGCAATGGGTGGAAACTAATCAAAGAGGCAACTTAGAACTAAGGAGAAATTTCCTGGCAGTTAGAACAGTTAATCAGTGGAACAACTTGCCTCCAGAAGTTGTGAATACTCCAACACTGGAAGTTTTTCAAAAGATTTTAGATAACCATTTGACTGAAGTGATGTAGGGATTCCTGCCTAGGCAGGGGGTTAGACTAGAAGACCTCCAAGGTCCCTTCCAACTCTGTTATTTTATTCTATTCTATTCTGTTCTATTCTATTCAAGACTGCTTATTCACAGGAAATAGACACATGTAAAGCTTGTAACAATTCTGAGTTGTTAGAAAGCTGATAAAAGTAACAAAGATTGCAGATCTCAGCTAGAAAACCTCTATTTGCCTGGAGCAAATAGAATGTGCATTATATAACTCCTGGAGCATTCATTAGCCAAGGCTGAGGAATAAGAACAGTTGGAGACCAACAGAACAAATTGTTAGATCATTACTAAAATGTTTATTAGATGCTATTTCTTATATCTCACTTGTCCCCGCTTCTCCTTTAGTGAAAATAAAGCTTTCTTAATCCTTTGTTCTTGGTTCTTGGCATTTAGGAGCCCTTTTCCTTGGAGTACTCCAATAAAAAGCAATCAAAAACCTGTACCTCATGTCTGGCATCTATCATTGGCCTCGGCACCAGGCTCAGACCTGAACTGGGGACAACAAGTCTAGTCATCCAACCAACATTGAATTGAAATAACCATTAAGGGGTCAGGTTTTCTACCACCTCAAGAATGGCTGGATCATGCCTTGAAGATGTTATTATTAAGGGGAAATTATCACCAATAGATTTCATGAGTTGCCAATCAGCATTGAGATATTAGGCTGCTAACTTTTCACTCCTATTACAAATCTAGGTACAGTTCCATGCATACAAACACCTGTGGGATTTTGTAGGTACCCAACATGACTGAAATCTGAATAGAGATGTCCATGGCAGCCCCTTCAAGAATTGCCAGGATGTTTTTCTGCCTTCCACAGCTGTAGTTGGGCACGTTGGCCTCGCCAGTTGAAAGCAGGTCCATCAGAGCATCTGAAGTCATTTTCACATCAAAATAGCTGTCCTGGATTGTGTAGCCCAATGTGATATTGGGTAAGAATTTTGGATCCTGGTTGATCTCTTGGACAGCAAAGAAGAAGGACAGGATTTTCCAATAAAATGGAGATATTTTCCTGCAAATATGATTACAACCCATCAACATCAACCACAGCAAGAAACAAGTCTATTTCATTGGGTTTTTTTAACCTCATAAAACTGCAATGTATCAATATCTATTGAGTGCATAATAGTTGATGTAGACTACATCCACAATTCCATCTACCTTCTTTTCTACTTTCTGTTTTCTATCTACTGTCATTGGGAGATAGGAGTTTGATGTTATTTTGGGGTCAAGACATATTTTGACATTTTGAAACAGATTCTTATTTCTGATCTGCCAATTTCTGAATGCTGTGTGAAGTTTACTGAAAACTTTAAAATAGAACAACCATGAAAAAAGTGGATATAATTCATTGACCAAGACATATTTTGAAGCAAATTCTTATTTCTAATCTGCTAATTACTGAATGCTGTGTGAAGTTTACAAAGCTACTGAAGACTTTAAAATAGAACAACCATGAAAAAAGTGGTTATAACTCATTAATCAGAACAGGAAAAGTGATTAAGATACTTTTTTTCAAGTTTGCAAAGATGCAAGACCTAGTGAATGTATGAACAAGGAATGAGAGGTGACCAAGATTCACTTCCTAACCAATATTTGTTGGTTACTTCACAAACCATTCAATTCATATCCTTTTTTAAAAAAAATAGAATTTAAAAAAAAGCAGAACTCAAATTGCTGATTCCTTTTTAAGCACTTTCTTCCCATTTGCACAACGTAAAAAATCATTAACAGGAGAATGAAGAGGGAAGGAAAAGGAAGGAAGCAAGGAAGCAAGGAAAAATAGAGTAGAGTAGAGTAGAGTAGAGTAGAGTAGAGTAGAGTAGAATAGAAAATAGAATAGAAAATAGAATAGAATAGAATAGAATAGAATAGAATAGAATAGAATAGAATAGAATAGAATAGAATAGAATATTGGCCATGTGTGGTTGGACACACAAGGAATTTGTCTTTGGTGCATATGCTCTCAGTGTACATAAAAGAAAAGATACATTTATCAAGAACCAAGAATTATAAGGTACAACTCTTAATAATAGTCGTAGGGTACACATAATCCATCAAATCATACTAGGAAACAGTCAATATAAATTGTAAGGATACAAGTGACAAAGTTCATACAGTCACAAGTGGGAGGGAAGGGGTGGTAAGGAGTGATGAAAAGATTAATAGTAATAGTAGTGCAGACTTTGTAAATAGTTGGACAGTGTTGAAGGAATTATTTGTTGAGCAGAGTGATGGCTTTCAAGAAAAAAACTGTCCTTGTGCCTAGTGTGCAGTATTCTGGTGTGCAATGCCCTATAGCAGCGTTTTGAGGGTACAAGTTGAAACAGTTTATGTCCGGGATGAGAAGGAAGGAAGGAAGGAAGGAAGGAAGGAAGGAAGGAAGGAAGGAAGGAAGGAAGGAAGGAAGGAAGGAAGGAAGGAAGGAAGGAAGGAAGGAAGGAAGGTTGGTTGGTTGTAATGAGAGGGAGGGAGGGTCTGGGGAAAGTTCTGCCTTAGCACTTGGCCACCACAGATGCCCCCAACACAAGTGCCCATGCCCACTCTGGCCCCCTGAGGTCAAACAAAATCCTGATGCAGCCCTCAATGAAATCAAGTTTGACACCCCTGCTCTAGCTTGTCAACCAGCATTATAGCTTACAGCCACATTAGCTGCAGCCCACGAAATACATCTCCAGATGTGCTTCTAAAGAAAAAAAATGAGCAGTAATTGGCCCATACAGAGAAGCCAGGACCAGGATGTTACCAACATGGCAGAAATCAGATAAGTTGGAACACCCCATAGTCTTACTCAGAAACCATAGCAGAGGGAGTCCTGAGGAAATTATGTTGTTGAAAAAGAGTCTTCATTCCACAGATCATCCCACTAATGAGAAGGTCTCCTGGCTTGCCATAAATCAATGGCTGTTCTCCATCCCGCCCCAGAGTCAGAGGGCAGGAGGTCTTCCACCTCTTGGAGGCTGTGCAAGGCGGGAACAGGATCAGCAGAAATAACAGAAGAGGCTTGTTCTTTCTATGCCTGCACCATTTCCTGCCAAGGGACTGCATTTGTTATATTGTTAGCAGAATGTCTTTCAAGCATGAACTTGCAATAGCTTCTGTGTGTAGACAGATCTCAATCAAAGGTTAACATCTGAGAGGATAAGACCATGTTTATCTGCACAGCATCTGCCCCACCCAAAACTTCACCCAAGGTGTTTATGCAAGCCTGGATGTTGGATTATCTCATCTTGCTCTTCAGCTGTTGGGAAGGAAAATCCCAAGTGATGTGGCACCCACGTGAAACAAGGAATAGCAGTGATTTTGAAAATTATAAGGGGAAGAAACACCACTGTTGTAACTTCCTCAAGAGTTTCCTTTCCAAAGTGCTCCATTGAGAAAGGAAGTTTGAAAAAACACCACCAAGACCATTTTTTTTTAAAAAAAAGCTCAGCCCTCTTGAGGAAATCCCAAATAAAAACTGTATCATCTGTGGAAGGAAAAAGATTAGAACAGAATAGAATAACAGAGATGGAGGGAACCTTGGAGGTCTTCTAGTCCAACCCCCTGCTTAGTGGATGGGTGGGCCCAACAGCTGATCGTCAGAGCAAACCAAACTGGTTCACTCCCAGATGATCCTTGGAGCTACCTGTTTGCCCAAACCGGACCAAACTGGTAGAATCCCACCCCTGTTTACAGCCCTCTCTAAGAGGTTTACAGAGTCCGCATACTGCTCCCAACAATTTGGGTCCTCATTTTACCTACCTCAGAGGGATGAAAGAATGAGGCAACCTTGAGCCTGGTGAGATTGGAACTGCCAATTTGCAGGCAACCGGCAGTCAGCAGAAGTCACCTGCAGTACAACACTCTAACTACTGCACCACCACGGCTCAATAGTGTTTGATGTCATTCTTGGAAATTCCTTGCTCCCTGCTCCCTTACAAGAGAGGAAACCTGTGTTTGTGTTCTGGGTATAGACCATGGATTCTGACTGAGAATGAACTTAGTTGACAGCAGAACATCTTGATAGTGACAACCATACAACAGGTCAATATTGAGATAAAACAGGAAATTTGTCCAAGACCAATTTAAACTTTATTATACTCAGTTATGTGCCAGGGAAACCAAATGAATTTCCACTAAGCTTATATCCTATGTTTTGACTGTTGATATCTACTCTTCTACCATTCCTCCACTCAATCTCTCACAGTCTTCTTCATCAAGACAGCTTATATTTTACCAGCAATTGTGAAACATAGTGTCAGAGTGTTTGCAGCATCTGACTACTATTATGAGACAGCTCAGGAGCAAAATACAGCACATAGAGGCATAGACATTTAACAATGGTTTATATACAAGACATATACAGAAATATACATGATAGGCAAATACCTTGCAAGTAATCAATTTTCTTATCTTTGTACGGAGAACTCTACAATGGATACAGGATGCATTATCCTTTAGAGGAAATCTCAGTTCTTGCTAATTTAAATTCATATCATAATTCATACCATAATAATCAATTATAACATATCATTGCTATTATATTATACTTCAATTTCCTACTTTTCTATCTAACCATTGATAAAACAAATCCCATATCTTAAAATATTCTTTTTCTTCTTGCTCTCTAATTGCTAATGTTAATCTACTCATTTCTACACATTCCATTATTTTCTTAATCACCTCCTTCTCTATCAGAATTTTCTCATTTTTCCAATTTTGAGCAAATACAATTCTAGCTGCAGTTAAAACATTAATAATCAAATATGTCAATTCTCTGTTGTAACCTTCAGGTAAAGTTCCCAATAAAAATATATCTGGTTTTAAATCTGTATGCTGTTTTGTCACTTTTTCCAGCCACGTGTGTATTTTAGTCCAGTATCTTTTAGCTTCTACACACATCCATCACATATGGTAATATGATCCAGGTGTTTGATGGCATTTCCAACACTTCGCCGATTTATCCTTGAAAATCTTCGCTATTCTTGCTGGGGGTAAATGCCGCAGGTGGCTTTTCTTGGCTGTCCAATGAAAAGAAGAGGAAAGGAAGGAAAGCAGGAGGGAGGTGAGAAGGATTTAGGAGAAATCCCTGTTGTTGGCCTTCACTATGGGGGTTTCCCGGTGTCTAGTGAAAATTCAAAAGACCAAGAGTGCATAAGAAAAAATGAAGAAGATCAAGGAAGCCAGGATGATACCCAACTCTTCATCATAGGACAGAAAGATTGTAATTTTAGGGCCATATTGAACTCTTTCCTTGGGAAGATATGGATCTCTGATGTTTCTTAACATCTGAAAAAATTACTAGGGGAGTTCATTCAGAGCCTTGGAGCTGGATTTCATTGGCATATGGCTAATATCCAGCTCTACTGCCCTTACCTACATTTGAGAACAAACCATAGAGAGAGAGTGATGAGGTTCAAACTGACTTAGATTTCCATATCCATACCACCTTAGGCAACAGGGCCTTGTCTTTTAAAATAGAATAGAGCTGGAATGGACCTTGTAGGTCTTCTAGTCTGCCCCCTCCTCAAGCAGAAGAAACTATACTATTTATGATAAGTGACTGTCTAGTGTCTTCTTAAAAATTCCAGTGATGGAACACCCATGATTTTGAAGGCAACCTGTTCCACTTGTTAATTGACCTCACTGTTAGGAAGTTCCTCCTTATTTCCAGATTGCTTCTCTCCTTGCTTAGTTTCCTCCATTGTTTCTTGTATTGCCTCTAGTGTTTTGGAGAATAATTTGACCCTGTTCTTTGTGGCAGCCCCTCAAATACTAAAATACTGCTATCATGTCACCCCTAATTCTTCTTTTGTTTAGACTGGCCTGACATAACTCCTGCAGCTGTTCTTCATATGTTTTAGTCTCCAGGCCTTTGATCATCTTAGTTTCTCTCCTCAGAGTTTTTGTACGCTCTATCCTACATTTATATAATTACATCATTGCAATTTTGCTGTTACATGTTGCATGACAACTATTATATGACATCAGTGGAAGTTTTAAAAAGAGATTGGATAACCATTTGTCTGAAATAGAATAGAATAGAATAACAGAGTTGAAAGGAACCTTGGAGGTCTTCTAGTCCAATCCCCTACTTAGGCAGGAAACCCCACACCAATTCAGACAAATGGTTATCCAATCTCTTCTTAAAAACATCCAGTGTTGGAGCATTCACAACTTCTGCAGGTACAGTGTAGGGTTTCCTGCCGAAGCAGGGGGTTCAACTAGAAGACCTCCAGGATCCCTTCCATTATTGTGTTCTATTCTATTCATTGCTAATTGATTTCTTTTAACGTTTGTTTAATTCTTGAAATATATTTAAATTATATTTTTATTTCCTTTGATGGTGAGTCATCTTGGGAGTCAAATAGATATAAGCACAGCATACAAATCCAGTAATAAATGCAATACATAATTAAATATTATGCCTATGAGAAAACAAAATTGTAATCACTTTTCTATTTTACTTTTACAGTTAGATGTTCCTTTGTATTTAAATTTGGCCTCAGAATAATAATGTAGCACTTGGGGAGGAAGATGCAGCCCAGCAAACCAGCACTGGAGGCCAAAATGGCGAAAATTTGCACAGCCACCATGTATTTTCTCTGTTCAAGTATGTGGGGACAAAAAACACTCAAACACTGCAGAAGACCAGATGCTGAAGGTAATCAGCTTAGCTTCATTGAAGGCCCCAGGTAGATTCCTGGCAAAGAAAGCCACCATGAAGCAGATGGCAGCCAAGAAGCCCATGTTGCCAAGGGCAGAGTAAAACGTGGTGACAGACCCCTAGTTGCATTGTAAGATGATCTGTCCAGACTGAGAATATGGGTCAGAATCTGGGAATGGGGGAGAAACTGCCAGCCATGTGGCACAAATGACAATCTGGACAAAACAACTAATAAGAATAATGGAGTTGGTCAAACTCTTCCCCAACCAACTCCTTACCCTGTTTCTTGGCTTCGTGGCCAGGAAGGCCAGCACCACCATAATTGTTTGAGCTAAAATAGAAGATATGGCAAGCAAGAAAATTATGCTGAACACCATTTGTCGAAGAAGACATGTGGCTTTTGTTGGTTGGCCAATAAACAAGAAGGAGGACAAGAAGCAAAGCAGTAGGGAGATGAGAAGGATATACGAGAGGTCCCGATTGTTGGCTTTGACGATGGGAGTTTCTAGGTATTTGATGAATATGATTAAAATGAAGCTTGTGATTAAAGACAAAAGTAGTCCAAAAGAGACCAAGATGATGCCCAGATGTTCCTCATAAGACAGGAAGGTTATGATTTTGGGAATGCAATGGACTTGGTCCTTATTTGAATATTGATCATCCGGACACTTGGTACATTTTTCAGCATCTAAGAAAAGTAAGAACAATTTTTTTATTTAAAAACTTGAATAGAAAAAGTGCAGAGAAGAGCAACGAAAACATATAAAGGACAGTTGCTGGAATTGGATATGTCTAGTGTCATGAACAGAAGGACTAGGGGAGACATGATAGCAGTGATTCAATATCTCGGGTGCTGCCACAAAGAAGAGGGAGTCAAGCTATTCTTCAAAGCACCTGGAGGCAGGACAAGAAGCCATGGATGGAAACCAGTCAAGGAGAAAAGTAACCAAAGATTAAGGAGAAATTTCCTGACACTTAGAAAAATTAACCAGTGGAACAACCTGCCTCCAGAAGTTGTAAATGCTCCAACACTGGAAGTTTTTAAGAAGAGATTGGATAACCATTTGTCTGAAATGGTCCAGCATAGCTTCATTTTGGCTTCAAATCAAAAGTTAAATTGAAACAACTTTGGAAACAAATGTAAGAGTTAAAATGTAAACATGATGTAAAATTATATTCCTAAAATATAGAATGCTTTTATGCAGCTAACCTGGATATTAAAGAATGCATACAGGTTATAAGTTTGTTGTCTATTTCTGCAGAGTTATGGTCCCAAAATAAGGTGCACTATGGTTTTCTATATATTATATTTTAAAAAATTTAAGGACCAAGAGTTCCTTGGTGCTATCTGGGCTCACTAACACTGATGGTGTTACTTAGTTTGAGTAATGAAACATCTTCAAGAAAACAACGAGGCTCAGAGAGCATCAAGGACTTCTCATTTCAATCCTGAGCTACACACATTCTCCTTCAATAGTTTAAGAATTGGAGCAAATTGAAGAATTGAAATCTCTTTTGATGGTATCATAAATATTTATATTTGTAAGAAAACAACATAAAAAGATAAGAAGTGAGAAGGCCCAATAACACTAAGGAATCTGAAATACTGTTAAGAAAGGCATAGCTTAGAAGAAGGTTCACCATGATAGCTATAAAACTGAACTTTAATATTAATACTGAATTTGAACCTTAATCCATAGCATGGCTAAATAGAGCACTGGAGGGAGCAAAACATCTCCATGACTCCTCTCAGGGATTTCCTCTTTCTGGATTCTATGGTGACTCTTCTGTTTTATCAGAGTATATTCATGAACTAGAATAGAGCATCGTAACAAGGTCAGCCAATGAGTAGCCATAGCAACTAAGTCAGCCAATGGGGACAGTTTGAAAACTGAAACTAGAAGTAGCCTAAGCATGGCTCTATATTAAGCTATGCAGCCCTGAAGCTATGTTAAGCTCTGAGTCTGTCTATTGAAAATGAAACTGCTTCTCTCCTCTGCTGTGTATCTTACATGCCTGCTGAAGTTGAGTTGCTGTTCTGCCCTGAACCTGTAACATGTCTGCTTCTGTTTGAGTTTGCTCCATGTTGGAGAAATCTACAATTGGTATTGTAAAATTTATAAACAAGTTAAACGAAGCCTCAATCATCTATGTTTATTCTTCTGGCGCTGAATTTATGCTGCAATACTCTGAACATGTTTGCTCTTCTTTTTCCAAACCCAACAATTCTTCCTCCATGGTCCTACCATTTAGATCTTTCCACATATGGTGGTCTATAACCTTAATAAAGATTGGCTGGCAGTCAGCCAACTGACTGACTGATATCTTTCTGGATATATATTTTTGGGCACAGCACAATGTAAGATTGGTTTGGGGAGAAAAAGCAATGGACCTAAGTCCAATGCTCAAATTTCAACGATATTCATATATTCTCCCAAAAGAAGATGTATTTTCTCTGGCATTAATAAACCTTGCCTAATCTGCTGTGTCCTTCTAATGCTTCGGAGCCCATCCTTCAAGATCTCTTTCTTATTCTCTCCTTTATGGGAAGAAATTGAACATGCCAAAAATATACAAGAAAAGAGACAAACTGAGATTTGACTTTTAACTGCACTTTACTCTGGATAAACCCATTTCCACAAGGCTCACTCTTTATTTTGTGTCACTCACCTTCCTGAGTGGAGATGGTCCCCTTCGGACAAGGAAGAGAGTCATAGCAGCAAACCGGTTCTTCTTCACGAGCCCGTTTGACAAATCCAGGACAACATTTTTCCACACATTTGGACTACGGCAGAGACTAAACAGAAAAACAAGAAATGGCAAAGAAAATGTGTTAGAATTAACCATCTATGAACAATGGGCATAGAGATGTGAGCTAGCCAAGAGCAATATGAAATATCTAACCAATTCCAAATGTTTGTAACTGATACAACCAGGTATAAAATGGAGAAAAGATTTAAGTACTATGACAACCTTTGGATTGCTATTTTGATGAAAGGACTATTGCAATTTTTAAGCTGGGGTGAAACAGAGGCATGGATAATTCTGGTCAGTTCTGGACTGCTTAGAAACATCACAGTGTCAGGATTCCGGCATTTAACCCCATTTAAATCATGATACTCGAGCCGAACTTCCAAAACTTCAAAAGGATTTATTGGGAGTTAAAATGTCTGGCAGTGCCTGGGTGTAACCGACTGAGACACATCATTCATTGTCACCCATGACTCTGTTTTTTCCCCATCTCCTGCACGTATCGTAATTCATATTCTCCAGTGGGACACATCCATAGCCAGGAGTCATCAATCATACTCTCCAGTTAGAATTTTGCACAGCAGAAACTTCGGTTACTATCTTTGAAAACATTTATGGAATGCACATTCAGTTTGCAAGCTGCTGCACTGCTCCCCCCTCCCTTTCTGTTGGCAACTCTAAAAAGACAATAGAAATATTTTATGAGTTGAGACACAGACCAAGTCAAATCTTAATTCCAAAGCTTGACTTCCCAATGCAACCAATAAGACCTCCATCAATTACATCAATTACATTTGATTCAGCCAACAGTGAATTTGGGCACTGGTCAATCAAATTATCACTTTCTCTGGTATTTGAAGGCAAGGATATAATGAAAACCATCTTGAATGCATTTGGGTCAATGCAAAAGGGTAAAAGGGCATTGCCATAGAGGCCACACAACCAAACAGAGGAAATAGATGAACTTTTTGCTAGTCAGATAACTAGGGTATCTAGGAGGCATACCACATTATTAATGAGGCACTTTAACTACCCCAACATTAACTGGGAGACAAACTCTGCACCTTGTGGAAAATCCTTACAAATCTAGCAGACAATTTAGTCTCCCCAAAAGTAGAGAATGGAATTAGATGGTTAGCCGTACTGGACTTAATTCTCACTATTTCAGATGAAATGATAGAAGATGTTGAATGTACAGAAACCTTGGGAAGTGGTGAGTGACCATGCAATAATGGAATTCAACATTCATAAGCACAAGCAATAGAACAAAGTCAAACTAGAGTCTTAGAATTTAAGAGAGCTGATTTCAATAATTTTAGAGATTGGAAAGGATTCCATCGATGAGAATCCTCAAGGGGAAAGCAAACTGAGATGCTTGGGAAACTTGAAGATTATAAAAGCCAGTCTAGCATAATTCCAGTGAGAAAGAAAAGTTAAAAGATGTGTGCATGGCTGCACAAAGAACTCTCTCATAAAGTGAAGGTCAAAAAAACAAGTATAAAAAGTGAAAAGAAGGGCACATAAGTAAGGCAGAATATCAGCAAATATCTTGAACCGAAAAAGTTGAAGTCAGGAAAGCTAAGGCTCAAAATGAACTAAGGCTTGAGACAAAAGTCAAAACTAACAAAAAAAAGGCTTCTTTCAATATGTAAAAAAACAAGAAAAAAATTAAGAAAATGGTAAGGAGATGATGAGTAGCAGGGAGAAAGGAGAACTGCTTAGCTCATTCTTTGCATCTGTTTTCATGCAAAAGGAAAAAACAGTCAACCTATTAAAAAAATATTGTAAAATGCAGATTACGAATGCAAGTCAAAACAAGCCAAAAAAAAAAAAAGATAAGAGAACACCTATCCACACTAGATGAGTTCATATCACCAGAACCAGATGTTTTATGCTCCAGGATTCTGAAGGAATTGGAAGACATGATCTCAGAAACACTGAGCCATATTTCTCAAAGATCCTGGAGCACCAGGGAACTATCAGATGACTGGGGAAAGACTGATGTAGTCTCCAGGAAAAAAATGGATCCAGGAAACTACAGACCTATCCACATGACATCAATAAAATTCTGGAAAAGATAATAAACCAACAAATCTACAGATACATAGAAGCAAACAAATCCACAACCAGAAGCCAACATGGGTTTGTCAGAAACAGATCATGCCAGATAAATCTTATTGCATTCTTTGAATAATGTAACAAAATTAGTGGACCAGACAAATGCTGTCAATATAATTTACTTGGACTTCAGTAAGATATTTGATAAAGTTGACCACAGCCTACTACTTGATAAGATAGAAAAATATGGCTTAGACAGCTTCACCACCAATGGATTGCTGATCAACTGCACTCAACGTGTAATTCCTAATGAAATGGCATCTACTTGGAGGGAAGTATGCAGTGGAGAACCTCAGGGCTTCATCTTAGGCCCAATACTCTTCAATATCTTCATCCATGATTTAGATAAGGGGATACAAGGAGAACACGTTAAATTTGCATAAGATTCCAAACTTGCAGGAATAGCTAACTCTCCAGATGATAGGCTCAAGATACAGAAGGATCTCAACAGACTTAAACATTGGGCGCTATCTAACAAAATGAAATTCAACAGTGAGAAAAGTAAGGTTCTACATTTAGGAAAGAAAAATCAAATGCAGATATAGAATAGGTGGCATCTGACTCAATAATTTTAACTGCAAGGGGGATATTGGAATCCTAGTGGACAATCACTTAAATATGAGCCAGCAGCGTGCTGCAGCTACTAAAAAAGCTAACAGTCCTAGGCTACATTAAAAAGAGGGACAATATCAAGATCCCATGAGATATTCACATGAGGTAATGCCTTATAAAGCCCTGGTAAAACCACACTTGGAATATTACATCCAGTTTTGGTTGCCACGATATAAAAAAGATGTTGAGACTCTAGAAAGAGTGCACAGAAGAGCAACAAAAATGTTTACGGTAAAACCATAGTTTTACTATTAGGAATGGTTGCAGGAGAATTTCAACAATCAAGATGAATATATTACCCAGAAATTTATATTTGTTTCAAACAATTCCAATTAGGCTTGGAAAAGATTACTTTGAAGATTTAAATAGCATACATGCTAGTCGTTTCCAGCTCTAGGGGGCAGTGCTCATCTCTGTTACAAAGCTGAAGAGCCAGCGCTGTCCGAAGACATCTCCGTGGTCATGTGGCATGACTAAATGCTGACAGTGAATGGAATGCTGTTACCTTCCCACCAAAGTGGTCCCTATTTTTCTACTTGCATTTTTACATGCTTTTGAACTGCTAGGTTGGCAGAAGTTGGGATGAGTAATGGGAGCTCACTTCATTATGCAGTGCTAGGGATTCGAACTGCCAAACTGCCTACCTTTCTGATTGACAAGCTCAGCATCTTAGTCACTGAGACATCGCATCCCCTATCTGTTCTTCTAGATATGCATATATTGATTTTAAGATTGAACTGAACTGCAAGTTACCACAGGAGTTAAGCAAAGTATTACTTGACAGCGCATTATTTTCCTTCTCTCAGAGTGCTTGCAGCACAAGCCAGGAGCACAACACAGCACACAGAGGCTTTGTCTTTTAACAATGGTTAATATACAAGACAGCTATATACATACATATACGTGTTAGGCACATACCGGGCAAGCAAGCAATCTTCATTACTCTGCACAGAGAACTACAATGGAAATAGAACACGAGGAGATAGAGATACACTCTCTCATGGCTGCCTTTAATATAAACAGCTTCTTAAAGCAGCAATAACTCATTATTGCTGACTCATTCTCATTCTCATTGCATCAGCATTTACAGTAGTCTTACAGCAGCTGGTCAGCTATTAAAGCTTCAATACCTTAACACTTTCTGCATTCTCCAGTCACTCTGCTTATAGGAAGACATTTGTAAAGAATGGAAGTGACAATTTTCTAACCAGAGGTTACTATGATAGTTATAAATGTGTACCAGATGCGAAGTGCCGAAATGGAGATGAAGTGACCATGAGACACTTTAATGGGCTTAAATGCAAGAGTGTGCCTTTTCCAGGATACAAGCAGTGCAAGAGGGGAAGAAGAATACAAAATCTGGATGGAATAGGCCATAGAGGTAACAGAGGAGAGGGATGTCCCAAAGACACAAAAGAAGCAGAGGATCTCAAGAGAGCCTGAAAGTTTCTGCTGCAGAAACCATTAGAAGCTTAAAAGTCAGCCAAGAGCTCTGTCCAGCACATGATTACCTCTATCTATTGCAGGATGAGTTTGGGCCAGCTGAGACAATTCCTAGCTGCGTCTTCGGTTTGAACAAATGTACCAGAAGAGAGGCAAAAGACTGTCTGAATATATCAGATGCTGGAGCAGCAGGGGTGATATTCTACCAGTTCGGCCCAGTTCAGCCAAACCGGTAGCTCCAAGTATCATCTGTGAGCGAACTGGTTCACCTGCCTGCCTGCCTTGGCTCTATACTGACGTTTATTTCCTGGTTTTGAAGCTCAGTTGCTTTGTGCAGCACAGCAGATTGCCGCATGTCTGTTGAAGATACAGGGAGAGTGCAGGATTGCAGGTGGTCAGTAGCAAACCCTCTGCGTGTGCACAAAGTGTGCGTTTGGCACAAGCACGTGCAAAGCGCACCCACCAAGCCATGCCCACAGAACCAGTGGTAAAAAAAAAAAAAGTTGAATCCCACCACTGTTGAGCAGGCTGTTACATCAGATCATGATGAGGAAAGGAATGGAGCTGGCTTGATGTCCGACAGTTTGGGTCACCTCCACCAGGATAACAGACCCAGGAAATCCTGGGAGTCAGTTCAAGCACAGTAGACTGAGCAGAGAGAAAAGGCTTTCGACCAACTGAAAATGGGCTAGAGCAATGTCCCCGTTTTGGCTTACACAGATTCAACACGGCTTTATGAGCAACAAGTCAATGCTAGCCAGGATGGCCTTGGAAGGGTGTTGTGTGCTGCAGCAGCCAAAAAAGCTAGTACAATCCTTGACTGTATAAAGAGAGGCATAGAATCAAAATTAGGTGAGGCATTTGCACCGCTTTATAAAGCCTTATAAAGGGACACGGTGGCTCATTGGCTAAGACGCTGAGCTTGTTGATTAGAAAGGTCGGCGGTTCGGCGGTTCAAATCCCTAGCGGCGCATAACAGATGACCATGGAAGCATCTTCAGACAGTGCTGGCTCTTCAGCTTTGTAAAAGAGATGAGCACCGCACCCTAGAGCTGGAAATGACCAGCATGTATGTGTGAGGGGAACCTTTACCTTTTATAAAGCCTTAGTAAGGCCACACCTGGAATACTGCATCCAGTTTTGGTTACCACATTACAAAAAAGATGTTGATATTTGCAAAGAGCAACTAAAATGATTAAAGGCAAAACATATGAAGAATGGTTGCAGGAATTGGGTGGCCAGTCTAGAGAAAAGAAGGACTAAGGGTAACATGATAGCAGTATTCCAGCACTTGAGGGGCTGCCACAAAGAAAAGAGGGTCAATTTGTTTTCCAAAACACAAGTGTCCGTGTTCCAAGTAACAACCTCCAAAACAGACAATTCCGAGATAATCATTTCCTCAAAGTTCCCTTTGTTTTAGTTTACTTTATTGTCATTGCACCTCATACAATGAAATCAAACACCATCTTCAGTACACATCATGACCATGAAAATAAACACAAACACACTGTCAGCATTCCAGCAACCCTCCATTCCAATCAGTAACTCCGAGACAAGCATAATCTCAAAAGTACCTTTATTAGAATAGCACCTGGCACATCTGTGGAATCTCGAAACTAAAAGTTTTCCACACTTCCCACAATGTCCCAAACTACAAACCATCCCCTTTTTGCCATCATCACATCACATGGACCAATCACATTCCATCCAAGAGTATGATCCTTTTTCCATCCTGCACCACACTTAATAACCTAGAACTAATGAAAGAATTTTATTTTGTCTACTTAGAACTGCTCAATTGAAATCACGCCCCCTCCCACTTTCTCAGGCTTTGTGGCAGCAAGGAATATGGCTTCCAAAGCTGACACACACACCCTTCATACTCCACACATTGAATTGAAAACCCCCAACACCACACCAACACTGCATTATACAGTAGAATTCAACAGAGCTACTGCCCTGGGATAGAAGCTGTTTTTCAGCCTATTTGTCCTTGTTTTTATTATTCTGTACCATCTTCCAGATGGTAATAGTTCAAAAAAAGGGTGCCCAGGATGGGTCTTTGAGAATGTTTTGAACTTTCTTAAGGCAGTGGGAGCTATAAAGCTCTTCCAAAGAGGGGAGAGGGCAACCAAAGATCTTCTGGGCAATGACTATCTAACCTATCTCCCACTGTGCAATTTCTTCAGAGTCTGCATTCTGCTTCTTGACTCCTATAAAACTTTTATCCTTTCTTCTTTCCATGGGGTGAAATGCATCATTTCAGTGTTTTCATTTGGTTTTCTTTAAGTTCTCTGTATGTTTACATATGTGTATGAAAGATATTTTTAACTACACACAGTCCTAATGACCAGTTTTTGACAAAAGTTGATTTTGTTCTTCTAGACTCTGTCATACTATTTGCAAGCAGCTGTTATGTGGTGATGCCCTTGAGCATTAACTTTCAAAATAAATGTTGACTCTAACTTAGCAGGAAGTTACTTCAGTTCTGTGACATGCTCGGGCATTAACCAGACCCCTGGAGTTTTCTCTTTAACTACCATGCCAACTAAGGTCAGATTTGTTTTTCTCCTTCAACCACAGGTGTGATGTATTCCCTTCTCAGCCAATTTCAAGGACTGAGTTCCCATACCTATTAATTCTTGATGGCTGATTTAATTCTAGCTCTACCCTAACCATACAGGGATTTATTTGATTTCTCTCCAGAGAAACACCCAACAATCTTTGAGTCCAATAACTAATTGAATTAGTCAGGGATGTCCCAACAGGGCAAATTATCATAAAGATTTCAGCTCTGCTTTTTGGCAAATCCTCCAGGGGAGACTTTTGACAGACACAGGGAGTCAGGTGCAGTTCGCTTCCCACACTGACCCTGGAGGACTGAAATGTAATTATTTCCTGGCCGAGAAGTTGGCTTTAGGCAAACAAAAGTGTCACTAGATAATTTCAGTCTTTGGACTGAAAGATCAGAGCCTTCATATCAAAATGTGCTACCGTGGGAAACATAAGAGTTGAGTGCAAAGGGACACATTTTTGCCTGCCAGGGTTATTTCCCCCAAAGAGCTCCCTTTTCCGTCTCTTTTCCCCAAATGTGAGCTCGGCTTTCTAGGATAGTTTCAGCCGTCCATCACAAGGCTCGCCTGATTTCCTTGTCCCTCCCACTAACCTTCCCACCCTTTGTTGAACAGAAGGGTTGGGGGCTTTCTAGATATGGTTGGGTAAAAACTTTGTCCTTGGAGATTCTCAATCATCCAGGTCATGGTTGTCAAGAGGCAACTGGATTTTCTGGTTTTTCACTCCCTTGCCACTAGGGGCACTGGCTGCAGGTAGAATATTGGAGCTCCTACAGATGTGGCAGACGTTACTAGGCACGTCAAAAGGGTGTAATTATAATTCTACTATTGTCAAGAGAGATTGGAAGAGCCAGGGGGAGGAGTCAAGTAGAGAGAATGAGTCTGGAATCTAAATCCCTACGTCTTTACAAATGGGTACAAAATGACAAAGTCTGAATGCTGTTGAACCTTAACTAGTCTGGTCCAGGTGCAAACCACTAATCTGGGACGATGTCTAGGTAAAAGACAGGAGCAATTAAACTGTAACTCATTGAACTCTTCACGGGTGGATCTGGTTGTTGGCGCCTAGCAACTCTACAGTTTGCAGGAGTTCCGCTGGTGTGGGTGTAACCCTGTGGAGTAAACTCAGAACTCCCCCTCAAATATGCTGGACTACAGCACCCAGAATTCCCTGTTAAAAGCCTCTCCCACCTGGACTAGCGGGCTGTGCCGGGCGTGGGAAAATCCACCGTTCCTTTCCCACGGGGAGGGGCACCCAGCGCTTTTACACCAGCAGCTTCCGGAGTCTCCCCGCCCCTCTGCCAAAGGGGGAAAACAGGGAAGGGTCTTTTTATCCCTTCCCCCTCTCCATGCAAATCTCTATGACCCCTTCGCCCTCCCCCTGCAGACCCTAGAAAGCTACCGGCGGTGCGCCACGGTTCCCCGGCCGATGAGTTCGGCGCGGGGGGGAAAGAGGAGGGACTGAGTCCTCTCGGCTCCGCCGCCCTTGCAGAGGTGAATTGCCATCCCGTTTTGCAACGCGCGGCCTCCGAGTTTCGGGCGAAGAATTTTCCCGGGGAGAAGCCGACCATCTCGAGAGCTTCAGAGATCAAACGGAGCGTGCGCGAAATAATTGTTGCCCGCACTAGCTCCTGGGGAAGAGGGGGGGGGGCAAGTCGAGGTTTCTACGTGAGCCGATGTTTTACAAGCCGCTTCTCTCCTTTCCGCTCTAGGAGCTAACACTTGTCTTTACGCGTCTCGCTTATTTCCGCTCTAGGAGCTAACACTTGTCTTTACGCGTCTCGCGCATTTCCCTTCTAGGAGTTAACTCTTGTCTTCTCTCGCTCATTTCCGCTCTAGGAGTTAAACACTTCTCTGTCTTTACGCGTCTCGCTCTTTTCCGCTCTAGGAGTTAACGTCTCTCTGTCTTTAACCCTTCCACTGCGCCTTGATTTTTGCACCCTACAGCCGCGGGGCGTTTCTGTTTCACGAGCCGAAAGCAGGATTGCGTGGAAAGCGAACAAGGAAGCCCTACGCCGAGCTGAGACGCCCCCTTTGTGTCCCATCACCCACTTCCCCCGGCCCCTTAGATTTTATTCCCCTTAGACTGTTGTGCAAGCGCGCCTCTTTATCAATAAAAGAGAATATTTGGATCTCAGGGTTGAAATGAGGAGGGGGTGGGGTCCTTTAAGCCGGTGGCTTGTAAGGGGAGGCTGTCATGGCAGGCAGCCACCACTAGAGGGCTCCCACTGTCTACTTCTCTTTCCCTGAGCCTCATGAAAAGGCGCCGAGGGAGGTTGTGCATCCGACAAAGGCTTCCCTCCTCCCCCGTCTTTTGCACTGTGGACCCCCCCACACTCCACCAACCACCACCGCTCCCAGGGGAGCAAGAGACTGCAGAAAGCGCTGGCAGGAAAGGAAGGTTTCCTGCTTCAGCAGTGGGTTGGACTAGAAGATCTCCAAGGTCCCTCCCAACTCTGTTATTTTATTTCCTAACATGCTGCTGGAGCTTGCTTGTACAGCCTCCCCATAATAGATTTGCCAGTGTGCAGAGGATATGTAAACCTGGCGGGGAAAAAAAATGAAATTTGAATGTTATGGACATAAAATGGAATAAAATAAAACTCTTACCAGTACCTGTATTTCACTCTCAGCTCGAGCCACCTCGCAGGGTTGTTGCTAAGGAGACAATAGGAGCTGGAAGGCTTGGGTATATTCCCTGCCTTACAAGTAGTCCTCATTTAGTGGCAGCTTGAAGTTACGATGGCCCTGAAAGAAGTGACTTACGACCATTTTTCACACCATTCTTGCAGCATCCCCATGGCTACGTGATCAAAAATGCAGATGCTTGGCAACTGACTCATATTTATGATGGTTGCAATGTCCATCTGATCCCCTTTTGGAACTTCCGGACAAATTCAATGGGAAAGCCACATTTATTTTATTTATTTTATTTTGATTTGTCAATCGCTTACAAAATAATAGGTATAAGTATATACATACCCTGTTTCTCCAACAATACGGCCTCCCCAATAGGAAGTCCCAGCATATTTTATAGGCATGAAATCAAATTAAGCCCCTCCCCCAAATTAAGGCCTATATTAAAACATGTGAAATGGGGGGAATGGTGGGGGCTTGCCATTAGGAAGTACTTTTGTTGCACACCCGGATATGGTGCTGCCTGCGTTGACACCGATACAAAGTGCCCCACCAACGCCGAGGTCAACATCCAAGCCGTCGCCACCTGCCCGAAGATGCAAGCAGGGGGGAATTAAGTCACCCCCAAAAAGACGGCCTAGCCATTTTGGGGGGGCTCAAAAAAAAAAAAAGACCCGGCCTTATTATATGAGAAACACGGTAGTTATGAATACATGAAATGGGTACATATAAGAAAAATAAAAGAAACAATAGGACAGAGACGGTAGGCACGTTGGTGCGCTTATTGCACGCCCCTCTTAGGAAAGGGGTGGGGTCAATAGTAGACAGTCTAAGGCAGGGGTCTCAAACTCAATTTACCTGGGGGCTGCTGGAGGCAGAGGCTGGGTGAGGCTGGGCCGCATAAGGGATATTATACTTTTATATCATGGTGGGGGCTACAGGATTTCGTCCTGCGGGCCGCAATTGACCCGCAGGCCGCGAGAATGAGACCTCTGGTCTAAGGTTAAAGTTTTTGGGGCTTGGGGAAGAAACCACAGAGTCAGGTAGAGTATTCCAGACATTGACCACTCTGTTGCTGAAGTTGTATTTCCTGCAATCAAGTCTGGTGTGATTAACCTTGAGTTTGTATCTATTGTTTGCTCTTGTATTGTTATGGTTGAAGCTGAAGTATTCATTGACAGGTAGGACATTGCAATGTATGATTTTATATACCATACTTCGATCACACTGATGACAGCGTAATTCAAGGTTTTTTAGGTCTAGACCAGGGGTGTCCAAACTTGGCAACTTTAAGACTTGTGGACTTCAACTCCCAGAGGAATTCTGGGAGTTGAAGTCCACAAGTCTTAAAATTGCCAAGGTTGGACACCCCTGGTCTAGAATTTCAAGTCTGGTGGCAAAGGTATTCTGCAACAAGTAGAAGAGTGGAGAACTCTTCTTGTGAAACATTTCTGGACTTTCTCAACTGTGTTAATATCAGATACATAATGTGGGTTCCAGACTGATGAGTTGTATTCGAGTATTGGTCTAACAAATGTTTTGTATGCTCTAGTTAGTAGTGTGATATTACCAGAGAAAAAGCTACGTAAGATTAGGTTAACAACTCTTAATGCCTTTTTGGCTATGTAGTTGCAGTGGGCACTAGCACTTAGATCATTAGAGATGAGTATTCCAAGGTCCTTTACAGAGCTTGGATCATCAACAAGGTCTTGACTATTCAGCTTGTATTTTATTTTCTGATTTTTTTTGACAATATGTAAGGCAAAGCATTTATTTGTTGAGATTTGAAGTTGCCATTTGCTTGACCATTCTGATACATAGTCGAGGTCTTTTTGCAGGGTAGCAGTATTGCCTGTGGTGTTGAATAGCATCAGCAAAGAGAACTCAGTTGCTCTTAATATGATTCACCTAACAACTGTCCTACTAACTTAACAACTAAGGTGACTTAACTGTGGCAAGAAAGATCGTAAAATGGGGCAAAATTTACTTTATCTCACTTAGTAACTGAAATTTGGGGGTCAATGGTGTTCACAAGTCAAAGACCATCTGTATTTATTTAAAAAGTCAGGCATGCCCACTTCCACTTTGAAGGTAGATGAGGCCATGATGATGAAAGCACCCGCTATTGCAGGGGTCTCCAACCTTGACAACTTTAAGCCTGGGGGACTTGAACTCCCAGAATTCCCCAGCCAGCTTTGCAAACCACTTAGAGAACGCTGTAAAGCGGTATATAAATCTAAGTGCTATTGCTATCTGTCAAGTTTAAACAGGGTCAGCCACTCCGCAGCGCTGCCGCCTAAGCAACTCTAGGACGGGCTGAGACAAAAAGTCCAGGTTTCCCTCAGCTTAGACCGAGGCAACCTTTGGCGCTATTACTGTGCGCAAGCGCCGTTCCACCTGGAGACGTTACAAGGAACGGTTGCCAGCGCGCGTCGCTGGCATTATTTTAAATTAAAAAAAAAAAAACACCTGGGAGCTCCCGGCGGCAACGTTGTCTTGCGCATGCTCTGTTTATTCTCTGAGGCTGCCGTTGTGGCGATTCTGCGCACAACGCTCGGAGGTTCCGTGCCGATGGATGGGGGGGTGACGTAAAACGTGCCAGCTGTATGGTTCCCTAGGGAGGCGGGGCCAGGAGGACTAGGCCCCTCCCCTTTCCTCAATCGTAGAGCCGTTGAAGCGCAGTCAGGAATTTCAGATCCGGCAGCCTGGATGGATTTTAAACAATCCTAGAGGGGTCATGTGTGGATTGGGGAGGGAGTAGCAGCGGTATAAAAGGGCCTTTTCTTGGTCCTCCCTCTGGGCAGACTGGGGGGGAGGAAAAGAAGAGTCTCTTTTGGCGCACAAGTCCCGTAGAGGTTGCGAAAGGGGCACCGGATGTCCCTCCCCGTGGGAAAGGAGCGGTGGATTTTCCCACGCTTAGCAGGTGCGCGCTTGGCTACCACAAATTATAGAGTAGAATTATAATTAGTAACCACTCTACCTGAGCTATCTAATAGGATCCCAATAGCATCACACTTGGCCAATAAAGAATTGTATTATATTCTATTCTTTCACATCTGCAGGATCTTCAGTGGTTCTATTCCCAGCCAATGCCCCTAAATGGTAAGAGGGTGAAAGTTGTTACCCAACCATACCTGGGAAAGCTCAGGGACCCCCAACCTTTTCGTAAAGGGGGAATAAATAAATACAGGTAGCCCTCAACCTGCGACTACAATTGAGCCCAACATTTTTGTGGCTATGCGAGACATTTCTTAAGTGAGTGTTGGCCCATTTTTACGACTTTTGCCACCGTTGTTAAGTGAATCACTGCAGTTCTTAAGTGAATAACATGGTTGTTAAGGGAATCTGGCTTCCCCATTGACTTTGCTTGTCCAAAGGTCACAAAAGGTGATCACAATGGCCAGGGCCATTGCAGCGGTCATAAATATGCAACGGTCCTAAATATGAATCGGTTGCAAGCATCTGAATGTTGAGCCTGTGACCCTGGGGATGCTGTAAGTGGGGGGGGGGGAGGCCATGTCAATTTTTTTCAGTGTTGTAACTTCAAATGGTTACTAAAATGAACTGTTGTAAGTCAAAGACTATCGGTAAAGGGGGAATAAAGGGGGCTTGTCAGGAGGGGGATAAGGGAACCAAGAGAGGCTTGTAGCACACAAAGCAGTACCCAAACAGCAAAGTTCATATTGGGGAGAGTGGGTGGGAAGAGGTCTTTTGGGGTAACCCTGAAATGCCTTTGCATTCAACTTTTATTCTCCCTGGTGTACCACATTTTGAAATGAAGAAATATGACTTGCCTTGCTCCATGCAAGGAGGGACATAGGAACCAGAATTCTAGAGTCTGAAATTATCTAGTGACACCAATTTCCCCCCCTCTCCTAAATCAGGAAAATATTTACATTAGGGCTGTCAGAGTTTGTGTGGGAAGTTAACCTTGTTTTGATTTCTGTGTTTCAAATTAATTTAATCATAAGACCTAATGGAGGCATTAAATGGCTCTAACTCCTAAGGGAGCTATTTTAGGTTTGTCAAGTACTTAGGCATTAATTAGCCACCGTTGCAAGCTTCTTTCATCATCACATCTTGGAAAGTCACTACATTTGCCCCTCACCAAGAAATTTCAGAGGACTTTCAAATCCCTTAACCAGGTTTTGTTTATGGGCTCAGCTACAGTTCTGCCTCTGACAGGCTTCACTTTTGTTGCCTATAATTATGAAAACTGTAGGGATTTCTTTTCTCGCTGCTTTCTCTCTGGAGAGATGATCAACTTTTGAAGCCAATGCCTAACTGGATTAGTAAAAAGTGTCCCCAGATACAAAAACTTATAAGAAAAAAGCTTTCAGACATATTCCGCTCCAAAAGTCTCTTGGGGTAGCCCTTCTGCCAAATAACAGGGGTAAAGTTAGGCTAACATCCTGCAGTGAACCAGAAGGCCATAAATGTAAATAACTCTTGCTTGTTTGGAGCTTAACAGTGGCATAGGCTCAGATACATACAGAATAGTTGGAAATGGCCATTCAGAACTGAGTGCAAAACCATGTCCCACCTGGATTTAAGTTTTAATTGAAGGAAAGTTTTCTCTTTTTTTAACTTTCCTCTCTGAAAATGTAATGTTGAAGATTGCAGTGCTGGCTTATCAATATTTTAAATCAAGGGCGTCAAACTCGTGGGCCGTGGGCCGGATGTATCGTGCGCTGGCCATGCCCACCCCCATTTTAGTGAAGGGGAAAAAGTCGCAATACATCACATGATGAAAATAATCAAACAAACTGTCAACTCATAAAATATTTCCATTGTCTTTTTAGAGTTGCCAACAGAAAGGGAGCGGGGAAAGGGGTTTGAAAGAGCAGTGCGCATAGCTTGGAAACCAAAAGTGCGTTCCATAAATAGTTTTTCAAAGTTAGTAACTAGGTGACTGAAGTTTCTCCGTGCAAATATCTAACTGGAGAGCATGATTGATGCCTCTTGGCTATGGATGTGTCCCATTGAAGAATATGAATTATGATACACCCAGGAGAAAACCAGGGTCAAGGGTGACAATGAATTATGTGTCTCAGAGTTGGCTATACCCAGGCAGTGCCGGACATGTTAATTCCCAATAAATCCTTTTGAAGTTTTGGAAGTTTGGTTCAAGACTCATGATTTCATTAGCGTAACTGCTGGAATCCTGACACAAACATTTATTGTCAATGCACAACATGTGTACAATGAAATTGAAATGAGCCTCCCTTGGTGCTGGCCCTGCAAGTCTATCATATAAAACCTAATTGTGGTGTTACATTGCATTCAGAAGTCTGACAGCCCATGAATAAAAGCTATTTTTCGGCCTATTTGTTTGGGTGGCTATGCTTCTATATCTCCTGCCCAATCGTAGGAGAGTAAAGAAGTGCTGACCAGGATGTGAATCATCCTTGAGGATTTTCCTCACTCTGCTGAAGCAGCGGGTCCTGGCGATTTCATCCAGGTATCTGGACAGCTCATAATAAGATGATGTAGAAAACATCAGGAATAAGCAGTCCTGCACATAAAGTGGCCCATGTTATCTATGTAGGGCTGTAAAAGTGACAAACTCTACCTTGAATGGTGGCACAGTGGTTAGAATGCAATACTGCCGGCTACTTCTGCTGACTGCCAGCTGCCTGCAGTTTGGCAGATTGAATCTCACCAGGCTTAAGGTTAAGAGAGGAAAAATCTACCTCTGGGCCTCTGCTGGCTCAAGTGTCCAAAAAGATAAGAATGGAGTGCAACAGTGGAAGAATTTCTCCAAATATATTCTCTGTAATTGCACTGGAACAATTTGTCCTAAAATGCTTATTATTGTTAATCCCAGCAACACTCAAGATAGGAAATCATTTAAGAATTCAGTCTCTTTATTATCTTTAATCCTATGTTGAGCTTGCCAGGTGAGGCCTCTCCTCTGTAGCTCTTTCTGCTCCTTCTGCTGCTCCAACCAGCTGAGATGGAATTGACAAGGGCCACTACTCAAAAACTGCTCTAGGAGTTTATCATTACTGCACTGGCTGACACTCTTTCCACATTCCACGCATTTATGTGGTCTCTCCTTTGTGTGGGTCCTTTGATGGGAAGTCAGCTGAGTGCTTCACCTGAAACTCTTTCCACATTCTGTGCATTTATACGGGTTTCTCCCCCTTTATGGATCCTTTTATGGTAGGTAAGGTGAAAGTTTTGGATAAAGCTCTTTCCACACTCTTCGCATTTGTATGGTTTCTCCCCGTGCTAATCATTCTATGGGAATTAAGATAACACTTCTCGCTAAAGCTCTTTTCACAATCCATGCACTTATTTGGTTTCTCCCCCGTGTGGATTTTTTTATGGGAATTAAGATAGCTGCACTGGATAAAACTCTTGATATGATCTCTCTCCTGCATGGATCCTTTTATGGTATGCAAAGGAACCGCTCATGCTGAAGCATGTTATGATATATACAGAATAGCCCTTGAAGTAACAAGGATATGCACATGGAAACGTTTATGAGAGTAGTTATGAATAATTATTCAGCCACACACAGATACACTAAATTGAGTTAAAAGTTTACTTTAAGAAATAGCACAGTCCAATAAACAGTCCAGGTCATATACGTTTAACAGTCCAAAGAATATCCAATTACAAAGTCTTCTTACTGGTTGCCTTTGTCATTTACAGTAAACAAAGATATCAAAGTATAAGCACAGCATAAATACAATAGAGAACCTTAGATAGCAACAGAATGTCAGAGAGAGCAAGCTATGATCTCTAGCTCCCTCTTATGGTAATTTGCAATATAATCAATTGGAATATAGTATAAATCAATGCAGTGATTTTGTCTTAAAGCTACAAACACACATTGTTGGTTTATATATTGCCAACCCAACTAATTGGTGTACAGATTCCTAGCAAAGCTCTTTCCACACTCCATGCACTTATATGGTTTTTCCCGTGTGGATCCTTTGATGGGATGTAAACTGACTGCTTTTCCGGAAGCTCTTCCCACACTCCGTACATGGATATGGCCTTTCCCCTGTGTGGATCATTTTGTGGGAATGAAGAGTAACCTTTTGAGTAAAGCTCTTTCCACATTCCATGCACTGATATGGCTTCTCCTGTGTGTGGATTTTTTTATGCGAATTGAGATTACAGCGCTGGCTAAAGCACTTTCCACATTCCGTGCATTTATGCGGTCTCTCCTTTGTATGGGTCCTTTGATGGGAAGTCAGCTGAATGCTCCATCTGAAGTTCTTTCCACACTCCAAACACGAGTATGGTTTCGCCCCTGTGTGGATCCGTTTATGATAGGTAAGTTGAAAGTTCTGGATAAAGCTCTTTCCACATTCTTCACATGTATACGGTTTCTCCCCCGTATGAATCATTCTATGGTAATTAAGATTACACTTCTGATTAAAGCTCTTCCCACAATCTGTGCATTTATATGGTTTCTCCCCTGTGTGAATTTTTTTATGAGAATTAAGATAGCTGCACTGGCTGAAACTCTTTCCACATTCCATGCATTCATACATTCGGTCAACTGCATGGATCCTTTTATGATATGTACAGGAACTGCTCAAGCTGAAGCCCTTTCCACAGTCCGTGCACTTGTATGGTTTTTCCCCCGTGTGGATCCTTTGATGGGAAATAAGACGAGAGCTCTTCCGGAAGCTCCTTCCACACTCCATACATGTATATGGTTTCTCTCCGGTATGAATCATTTTATGGAAATCCAGAGTAACCTTTTGGGTAAAGCTCTTTCCACACTCCGTGCATTTATATGGTTTTTCGCCTCTGTGAATCTTTTGATGGGAAGTAAGCTGAGTGGTCTTTCTGAAGCTCTTACCACATTCCATACATTTATATGGTTTCTCTCCTGTGTGAATCATCAGATGGGAATTAAGAGTAACCTTCTGCGTAAAGCTCTTTCCACACTCCATACATTTATATGGTTTCTCTCCAGTGTGAATTTTTTTATGGGAAGTAAGATATCTGCGCTTGCTGAAACTCTTTCCACATTCCATACATTTATACGGTTTCTCTCCGAAATGGATTCTTTCACTGAAAGCAAAGGAGCTGCTTTCATTTAAATGCTTTCCATTCTCGGCACACTGATATGGTTCATTTCCCATGTTTGTTTCACCACATAAAGAAAGATTAGAAGTCCAATTGTAGCCATTTTCATCCTTTTGGTATACATTCTCTTTTTTAGTGCTAATTGTGTGATGTTTGCGTAAATCTGAACCCTCTTCAAATGTTTTCGTGCTTCCCACATTTATTTTTTCATTTTGATATTTTCTGGGAAGAAAGCCTTGAATTTCAGTGGATGGGAAAGTTGAGTTACTGTTACTCTCATTTTTTGACAGATTTATTTCATGTTCTTTGGGTTCCATTGAATTTGCAAACTCTTCCCTTCTCTTCTCGTGCCTAAACATTTGGAAGGCTTCCTTGTTCTCTTGAATGCAATTTCCTTAAGAGAAAAAGAATGAATGAAAAATTGAGGCAAGGTAGAGGAAGCAAAGTAAGAATGCATATAAATTTCCAAGTGAAATTCTGCAATATATTCTCCACTATTTTGAAAGGAGTTTGTTCCACTAACCAACAAATACTCTGATCTAAGCCTTACAAATTTGGAGTTTGAGTAACAAGTTATTATACATAATAATGTCCATATGTATAACACTGCACAGTATAGAAGTGGATCATTTCTATTCATGAGCTGCTTAAACCATCAAAAATGCATTTGTTTACATAAAACAGACATTTGCACTGTTACACCATTTCACTGAATAAATTAATTCTGCTTATGGTTTGTTATGAAATCTCCGAGTTCAGTTAAGGAAGTGAGAAATTGGGGGAAATGCTGGTAATATACATTCCAGAGGTGAACAAGTAGAACCATGTGAGCAAGGATTTATAATTACTAGATCTAATTTCTTGTCTGTCTTGAAATACCTGCTATTAACTGTGGTAAAAACAATAGTTATTAGAGAAACAAGGAGGGATTTGGGGAATACAACAGCACTTAATATTGTTAATGTCATTTATATTTACTGATAATCTTCAACTTACAACCACAATTTTGTCCAGGATTTCCACATTAAATTATGTTCACAAATCCAAACATGTGACCAGATCTGTTTTTACAACCATTTTTACAGTAGTCATTAAGTGAATCACAATGAGGGCTTGCAGTTTTCCTACAGTCATTTAAAGTTGTTAAATGAAACAACACATACTGTGCAGTACTGCTGGGGAAAGTGTTAATGTTCCCTCCCCCAATAGTTTAAATTAATACTGTACCTTAATAAAAATCAGATCTATAGACAGTAACAAAAAACCTGCAATTTTCTATATCAGGCGATAAAAACATAATATTTGTACACATTTAAAGATACTGTGATACAAATATTCCTCAACTTACGACCATCTGTTCAGCAACCACTTGAAATTACGATGGTGCTCAACAGAATTACAACCAGTGCTCAAAGTTATAACCATTGCAGTGCCCCCCAAGGTCACATAACCAAAATGGGGGTGCTTTGCAGCAAACCTACTCTTATTACCATAGAGGTGCTGCAACTTACACCCAGCTGCCTGTCTCACCCTGCCTAGGCTGCCCTCACTAGTAGCACTTGGCTCCAAACTGCACCAAGCTTGGACTTGAACTAGAGACCAGAGGTCTTCAGCAGTCTTAGCTACCTGCTACCATCCCGGCCTCAACTTCAGCCCTAGCATCACCACTGCCGCTCAGAAATGCTGCCTTGTGCCAATCTCCACGGCATGTGAGCCTTGGGAAATGGGATAAATACCTCCATGGCAAAGGGCTACATGCCACTTACCTTCAGGTGACTTTCTCCTTCTATTGAGAGGCCCCCATAGTGTATCTGAGGCAGCTCCAGGTTGCACAAGGCCTTCTTTCCTAAAAACAGCTGTGGAAGAGGTTCTCACATAGCCTCTGGAAGTCGCGTGAGAACAGTGTGCTGTTGCATGACCTCTGGGTCTTCTGGAAACTACAACAGGGCATGCTCTCACGCAACCTCCAGAACCTTCGGACACGCTCTCATGTGTCGTCTGTTCTCCAGAAAGTATATGAGAACAGATTATGTTCTCATACCAGCCTCTTGGGGTTCTGGAATCCATGCAAGAATGGAACATGCTCTCACACAACTTCCAGAATCCTCACAAGAATGGGGCATAGTCCTGCACAGCCTCCAGATGTTTCAAAGGCCACAGGAGGGCACTCCCTCTTATGTAGCTTCTAAAGGCTCCAAAGGCCACATGAGAACATTCTCTGGAGCTGCTTAAGGGATAAGGCCTCATAAGCCCTGGAACTGCCTCAAATAGGCTATGAGGATCTGTTAACAGGAGAAAGATGCTCCAAGATTAGAGGTGTGCTGCAGATTCTGAGGAGCACTGGGCAACTGCATCATTTCCCAAGGCTCACATACAGGACTAAAACAGGAGAACTGGTGTGGTGAAGGCAGCTGGCTGAGACTGCTGAAGACCTCGATCTTCAGCAATTCTAAGGCCTTAGAAGTGCTGGAAGTTCTGCTGTATAGGGGTGGGAAAGGCCTGGGAGGTACAGCACAAGCCATGAATGAGCTGAGGGAAGGGCAGTGTGTGCCTGGGCCTGAAATAGAGTGCAGACCAGAGGTGGTATTCAGCAGCTTCTGATCAGTTCGGGAGAACCGCTAGCGGAAATTTTTAGTAGTTCGGAGAACCGGCAAATACCACCTCTGACTGGCCCTGCCCCTATCTATTCTCTGCCTCCGAATTCCAGCTGATCAGCTGGGTCTTCTTGTGTTGCCCTGTACAGGAGAACTGAGCTGGAAAGCAGGTTAGCGAGGTAGGGAGGGAATGTGATTTTGCAGTAACCTTCCCCCAGGAGTCGGGAGGGAATGGAGATTTTACAGTATCCCTGCCACACCCACCAAGCTGTGCCCACCAAGCCACGCCACGCCCACAGAACCACTAGTAAAAAAATTTGAATCCCACCACTGATGCAAACCTAAACCACAGCCTCCCAAACACTAAATGTTCTGCTTTATGAAGTGTGGTTGATTAATAACTGCAAAAGGGAGAGCCAGGATTGGGGGTATTGAACAAAGCGGTCACATGGTACCCCATTTAGTGACTTCAAGGAATTATGACCAAAAATTCTGCGTTCAATTAAGGTTATAAGCTAAGCATTTGTCTCTACAGTACCATACTGCAAAACAAAGATTCCAACAAAAACCTTAAAACGTTTTAAATAATCGACCACTATTAATTGAAAATAATACTAGCCACAGAAACATTTCCAATTCACCTTGGTTCTTTAAGAAGATTAGGATTGTGCTATAATGTACAATATGAGATAAGAAGAAAAACTCAGAAATGTATCTGAAATTACTATTTGTAGTGTGTGTACTGTATGTGATTGAAAATGTAAGACAGGAAACAAATGATCTTAAAATCAAAACTATGCATTTTGTAAAAAGGTAGTGTTTCATTACTGTCCTATAAATTACTCCACTAAATTTACAATGTACTGTACTTATTCCAGTATTTATTTTACTGTATTTACTGTATAATATGTACAGTACAATACTGTATTGTATTTTAAATGGAAGTATCCTTCATTTTAGGCCTCTGAGTGGTTTTCCTGGAGAATTTCCAAACGTTGGTAGGACCAGAATTAAGAAATAGACATAGCCAGTTCCAAAACTGAATTTAATTCAATATAGTACATTGTGGATATTAAATTAAAATTTTAACTAATTGTATATTTAATTTTACAGTTTTGACACACTGATACAATTCGACAGCAAGTGGCAGAGGAAGACTGCATATGGTTCAAAAGTCTCAAGTTTCAAACCTCAATCAGCTCAGGGAATAAGGAACTGGCAAACCACTTCCCTAAAGTATTGCAAAGACAACGAAATAAACTTGTCTAGGTACTATAGGACTCAAGATTGACTTAAAGTTCATTTAGAAAGATAATTTTGAATTACAGTATCATCTGAAGCCACACACAAAAAATCCTCTATAAAGTATGCAAATAAGCCACAGGTAGAGATATGAGGACTTATAAAGGATAGCCACCCCTGACATTAGAATGTCTTATACTGCACTGTATACAAGTTAGCAGAAGTTTCTTTGGTGGTATAGAGAAGTTTCTTTTCCCTTGGTAGCCTTCTTCTACACAATGGGAGCAAGGGAAGTATATTTCATCATCAAAAATTGTCTTAAAATCTTTACTGTATGCAAGAATAACTACAATACTACTGAACTGTATGTGGCATGAGAACTTAAAATGCTAGCTGTAAGCCACCTTTAGATTAGAGTTGCTACTATTGGGCTAGTTTGAGTAGGCTATTACAGGGCATCATATTTAATTTTCCCAAACCCAAGAATTGGCCCTAACAATACAAGCTTCAGCACAGAACAGAACAGAGCAATGCAGAACCCTTTTCCCCCTTCAACCATCTTTCATTCAGTAATCGCTTTCTGTTATCTTTCAAAGAACTGAACTTTTTATAGCTTTACAGTAAAAACCTTTTAATAATAATTTATATGTAACAAAAGAAAATACAAGTATTATTATTATAGACATAATATTGTATTACTGTGCAAAAATAAAGGGCAAAATCAGATTTTACAACTGTCTACTCTATAAACATAAAGTTAATCTTTTCCTATGTCTTGAGTACCGATGACGTTAGATAGGTTGGCGTAGCTGATTGACGGCTGACAACCGACAGATTTCTGTTCTTGTACATGGAGAAGATGGTACAGGTGAGAAAGGAGTAACTTTCCTAAAGAATCCAGCAAGGGTGATTTATAATTTTTTTTTCCTGTTTTTAAACTCTACGGCACACAATCTCATCAATTCCCTGTGCATTTTTTCAACCCATTGTAAATTCGGATCTCTGCTTTCTGAAAATTATAAAGCTTGGTTCCTGCGACAAGAAAAAAAAAATCAGACAATGCTTTCGGAGGTAACTTTTGGGGCTGAATTACTACATTTTCTCTTTCCCTTTCAAAATCTTCTTCCCCGTCTTCCCCCCACCCTCAATCTGTTGTCCTTCCTATTCGTCTTGCAGTTCTTTTTAATCTTCATTTGAAAGCTCTGTCTCTCAGTCTGGGCTATCAAATGTTTCAGAGTCTCTAAACCGTGGGATTTTATGAGTGACAAAATGCCCTGATTGATGTCTTGCAAATCTTCATCAAAACTTTCCCAATTGTAAGTGAAAACAAAACTTTTCATACCGTTTTTCCAAATGCCTTGTGTACATTTTGCAGTGATATCTTGCCAGGCTGCTACAACATTCATGATGCAACGGAAGTAACTGTAGGTTTCCCAAAAATCACATAGTGTTACTCCTTCATTTTCCACTTGCACTGAACTTGTTGCTGAACGCTTTATATCCAGGTGTTGCTTTGGCCTTCTTTGTGTGTAGAGATCCACTCTGGGATTTTCTTCCAAAAGACCTGTTTCATTCAGTGGTGGGTTTCAAAGTAGTTTGCCACCGGTTCGGTGGGCATGGCTTGGCGGGCATACTTTACGTGCATGCACTTTGCGTGTGCACAGAGGCTTTCCTACTCACCTCCTGCAATTCTGCACTCTCCTTGTGTCTTCAACAGCTGACGCATGGCAACCTGCTGTGCTGCGCAAAGCAGTGCGCTTCAAAAGCAGGAAATAAAGGTCAGTATGGGAGCGTGGGTAGGTGGATTGGACCAACAGCAGATCATCGGAGCAAATTGGTTCTGTCTCCACTGATCTTCGGAGCTACCAGCTTGGCAGAACCAGGCCGAACTGGTAGAATCGCACCACTGGTTTCATTCATGCCGAATTTCTGTTCAAGCAAAGAGTTGTCTTTTGCTATGATGTCATCAAGTTCATCTGGAAAGCGTTGGGCAGCTTCTTTGGTGTTTGTGGCTTCATTTGTTGGGCGCATATTGTGATAATTGACTCAATGAAACCACGTAAATCAGCTACTGCTGGAAGTGAATATCGTGGTGCACTCCCCTCCAGTCTTTCCTTCGGCACTGGGAAAATGCTGTGTGCCTTAGCTTGAATGAGAAGACTAATCAGAATCCTTTTAGATTTGATCCTTAATCCAAACCAAAAAGAGTTTTCTATTTTGTGAATGGTTTCTTGCAAGAATGATATCCATTCTAATGCTCCTTTAATCACCTGATACTTTCTTTATCCTTCAGGATAGGGGAGATGATAGCAGAGACGGTGGAATGAGCCAGTCCTTCTCCTTGCACTATAATGTTCATTTTCTTTCCCTTGTCATGTGCTTTGATGATACTCCTCTTCAAATCCAGATTAATGTTTTTCCTTTGCTTCTTGCCTCCTTGCTTGGCTGAAGAGGAACTCAATTCTTTTTGATTTGAAGACACTGCCAGCCAAACCAAGAGATAATTGCAAAGTATTCTCCTGTGAACAGAGAAAGAGAGAGGGATTGGTTCAAAATAATTTATCTTCAGTGTTAGGGTTGGGGAAGTAGTATAAGAACATGTTTTTCTTATCTGGCAAAAATTTCTTTCCCTGGACAACAGAACATGAGTGATCGCTGCTAGGAGCAACATACTGTATTTTAAATTCATTTATTCATTGCATTCAATATTTGTTTGCATAATCCATCTTTTTTCTTAACTGGTTCCCCTTTCTACTCTTCTTGATCATTTTTTTTCCTTATAGTGTACAGCATGTGCAAGACTGAATCTGATTTTTGACAATTGAAAGGAGTCAAGTGTGAAGGCTAGACTCTACATCAGTGGCCCCCATTCTTTTGGGCCACCGCGGACTGGTTCTGTGGAGAAAGGTTTATCCACAGACCGGAGGTGGTGTGGTTTTGTGTGGTACCTATATTCTGCGCATGGGGCTTCGCTTGTTTGCGCAGCCCAGTTTCTGGCATGCCATGGACCGGTCTCTGTCCACAGATCGGGGGTTGGGGACCTCTGCTGTACATACATTTGTGAGGAAAAGCCAGGGTTCAGAGGAAGGGATAAGAACCTCATGAAAATAATTAGCAAAGTTGAAAATCAGTTTACAGTAGAAACAAGATAGACAATACACAGTATTGTCTCACTAGCATTTTATCCTATGATTGAGCCCATCAGCTGCAGACTCTCTCACAAGATCCAAGCAGCCACATTTGCAATGTGTGTACTGTAATACGCATTGTGTATTAAATAAACTTACAAATTTATTTAATTTATTTTCCAATACTTTGACCTTTCTTTAAAATATAAAGTAAATAAAAATACTGTAAAAGAGGAAGAGTAATGAGAGTCTTCCAGATAACAGATAATCTGAGTTGAAAGGTACCTTATAGGTCATCTAGTCCAACCCCCCCACCCTCCCACCCAAACAGGAGATCCTACACCATTTCTGACAAATGGCAGTCCAATCTCTTCTTGAACGTCTCAAGTGATGACGCTATTCCACACATTCCCACCTATTTTCTCTGTGTTTTCCAACAGCAGCAGAGGACTTAATGCAGGGCTACTGTATTTGGGGGGAGAAAACAGTTTTTGGCTCTCTGTTGCTGTTGGAAAATCCAGAGAAAGTGGATGGGAGTGTGTGAAGACTCCAAACATTATTTTTCACTGAAAAGTACTACTACGATATTTCCAAACTATTGGAAAAGAAAGTTAATACTTTAAAACAAATGCATACAGTAAAAAAGAAACTGCTAGGCATCCAGAAATTGTCCATGGTAATCAATCACTCCAAGACAAGTATAATCTCCAACTGATTTATTAGGAACAGCTCTGGTACGTCTATTGCTATTTCCAAACTTAAGTCATTTTCAGCAGGTTTCACAAAATCCACCTTCTCTCCTCCCACTTCTTACACTTCATTAATCACGAGGACCAATTAACTGCAGCTGGAATTTTTTAATGCGACATACGAAATAACCTTGAACTTTCCAACTCCTCCACCCGCCTTGCATTCTTTATAACAATCTGAGCTGAATCTCAGAGCTGACAGAAACATCCTAGATTAGGGATCCCCAACCTGTGGGCCATGGCTCACCACTGGGCTATGAGCTAAATTGCCACTGGGACACATGAATGGCCGGCCAGTGGATGCACCTCTAGGTGCACACAGCACCACTCATGCTTGTGTCGTCGTGGGTGCTCACAGCCCCACTCATGTTAGCATCATCGCGGGTTCTCATGACCTCTCACACGAGCATTCCCATGAATGTCACAACCACACGTGCACATGCACTTGCCCCTCCCAGAAAAATCATCCCCTCTTCCACCACCACCCCGGGCCGGACCGCCAACCCCAAAAAGTTGTGGAACTCTGTCCTAGATCAACAACAAAGACTAAAACACTATAGTAGCATGATGGCGAATCTAGGGCACACATGCCACAGGTGGCACACAGAGCCATTTGTGCCGGCACGTGAGCCACAGGCAAACTTACCTCACTGTGCCTTTTTCAGCCTCCCAGAGGCTTGAGGAAAGCCTCTGCAGGTTGAAAAATGGACCCGTTTCATCACTTCCTGTATTTCTGGAAATACCAGAAGTGACGAAAGGGGCCTATTTTTCAGCCTGCAAAGGCCTTCCTCAAGCCTCTGGGAGGCTGAAAAAAGCCTCAAAGGGGCCAAAAATCAGCTGTGAGGTGCAGTGCAGGTAAGGGAAAAGCAGGGGAGATTGTGCATGCATGCACAGGGGCAGAGGGGTGCGTTCATTGCCTTCTGGGTGCTGTCACATAAGCATGTGCAAGCGCAAGCACAATTTTTGGCACGGGAGCCCAAAAAGGTTATCCATCACTGCTATAGTAGATAAAATGCTTACCATACACCAGTAATATAGTGATGATGATGTTGATATGAAGTGTTCGATCATGTCCAACTCTTAGCGATTCTGTGGGCCAAGTCTTTCCACATCGTGACATCTTCTAACTGGTTGAGTTTTTCTATGCTCTGGCGGGTGTCAGCTTTGATGATAAATAATACAGAAGCATGTGGTTGACCTGGCTGCTTTCTGCTTCTAAAGGAAGGAAAATATTGGAATTTTTTAAAAATTAAAAAGAGTAAAACCGTATAACAGTGCTATTAAATATGATTGAAAATTAGACGGGAAGAGGATGCGACATGCACGCTGCCGTACAAATCTCTAGGAAAACTGGGGGGAAAGTGAAAGCCAAACATAAGTCAATATGGAAAAAGTACTTACCTTTCTTGTAACACTTTGCTTCGCTGGTTCTGCATGCAACAGCAATGGGGGTGGAGGTGCACCTGTCTTGGATGTCGATCCCTCATGTGACCTTGGCAAGTAAAGGCATGCCAGCTGCAACGTCCGTGGATGTCACATGCTCACGTCAAGTGCGGTGGGAGAGAACCACAGACTTGCTGTTCAGTCCCTGGCTGTTTACAATCACATGAGCCTCATTATAAAAAAATCGTAAGCATGGGTGGCTTCTGGGGTACCGAAGGGCAATCACATGACTCCAGACACTTGGTGAGGGCCCCAAATAGTCACCGCTTCACTTCCAAAGTGGCTGAATCTTAGTGATACAATCATAAAGGTCTGCGCGGCTGATAATTTTAGGCATGTCATAGTTCTATTTCTGGGGCACTGTTATTAATTCAAACACGTATTAGGCAACCTGTCGTAAGTTGAGGACTACCTGTAATGCCATTTAATCAATCTCTCAACAATAAGATGATAGATCCCCTCCTTTCCCTAGCCAGGTGAGATTGTTTGGAGATTTTTTTAAAAAGAAAACTGCGTCTATCTGACCATAAAGTATTTCTTCTAAACATCTAATGACAAAGCAGGGAGCCTTACCTAAAAAGGCCACAATTCTGGTGTTTTCCAGCATAACCTCTCTGTATAGGGCTTTCTGATCAGGATTTAACCAAGACCATTCCTCCTCGGAAAAATACACAGCCACCTCCTCAAACAACACAAGAACCTACAAAAAGCAGAGAATTTTTATTTAGAAATTCTTTCATTTTCTTTCAAGAATTCACAAAGCAGAGATTTGTAGTGGGTTACAGGCAGAGGTGGCATTCAGCAGGTTCTGACCAGTTCTGGAAAACCGGTAGCAGAAATTTTGAGTAGTTCAGAGAACCGGCAAATACCATCTCTGACTGGCCCTGCCCCCATCTATTCTGCGTCTCCCAAATCCCAGCTGATTGGGTGGATCTTTTTTTGTTGTCCTGCACAGGAGAACGGAGCTGGAAAGCAGGTTAGTGGGGTGGGAAGGGAATGGGCTTTTGCAATAACTTTCCCACAGGAGTGGGAAGGGAATGGGGATTTTGCAGTATCCTTCCCCTGCCACACCCACCAAGCCATGCCCACAGAACCGGTAGAATTTTTTTTTAATCCCACCTCTGGTTATAGGGACATCTTCTTTGGGGTTAGTGTCTCCCACCCTGTTGGCATTCTAGAAAGCCTGCTTTTCCAAGTCTTCAGTTAGGATAGTCAGGGATAATCCTATCAAGATAACCTATCAGATTAGAGTTATTTGGATACACTATTCACTATTGTTATCCTGTATTGTACTCTATTTTAATTATGTTCGTTTTATTGTAGTTGGTTGGAAATGGCCAGTGTATGAAGTATCCTGAGTATGCAGGACTGCCAGGGTCCTTTTGTGAATGCAGACAATATTTTTCTGGATCAATTCACGGAGAGCCTCTGACTGATTCTCATTCTACATGTCAACTGCAGGAGGACATACTGGTGGGATCTTTTCTAACATTTTAGCTGATACATTGCAAGGACTCCCTGGGAATTAATCTTGCCCACCCCCCACCCCACCCCCCCAACAATATTACAAAAGTGTGGAAAGAGCTCGCCAAAAGGATTTGATTTGCGAGGTGCTATCAACATTCAGATAGGGGACACAATGGCTCAGTGGCTAAGACGCTGAGCTTGTCGATCAGAAAGGTTGGCAGTTCAGCGGTTAGAATCCCTAGCGCTGTGTAATGGAGTGAGCTCCCATTACTTGTCCCAGCTTCTGCCAGCCTAGCAGTTCGAAAGCATGTAAAGATGCAAGTAGAAAAATAGGGACCACTTTGGTGGGAAGGTAACGACGTTCTATGCGCCTTCGGCATTTAGTCATGCCAGCCACATGAGCACGGAGACATCTTTGGACAGCGCTGGCTCTTCAGCTTTGTAACAGATGAGCACTGCCCCCCTAAAGCCAGAAATGACTAGCACATAAGTGCAAGGGGAACCTTTACCTTTATCAACATTCAGATGACCAATTTTGGCTTCTTGTCAGACCCACATCAGTGTCGAGAGGGGAGCTAGGGTAAGCATTACTGACCAGCAAGCTGAATCCTAATTTCACGTAGCTCAGAACCAGCAACATCACACGTAGAGCATATAACAAGAGATCTCCAACCAATGTCTCTATCCTGTCTGACATTTCATTCCTACCTGAGTCAGAAGTTCAACTGGTCTTTCAACTCCACCAGAAAAAGGAGAACCACTTAGGAATGCCGACTTTTCATTCCCTACGAGATAAACATAAGTGGCATTTTTTATAAACAGAATTACTGACATTTGAGATTTGCATTCTGCAAATACAGCCCAAAGAACAATAAAGTGCCTTCTTTTTGAAGAAACTTATCTTACTGGAGGTGTTATGCCTTTGATCTTCATGGGAGATCCCTTTAAGGAGCAGCTCCTGGAAAGGATCTGGCAGATCCTTCCTTTCCTTGGAATTTTCAGAGACTGACTTCAAGTTGGAACTCTGGACTTGGTGGACCTGGAGAAACAAAGAACAGCAAATAGGAGATCTTACAAAAAAGAAGCAGATTCTGTCTACTCAATGGAATAATTTGTCTTAGGCTTTAAATTGTTAAGTGGCTATTAAGGACTGGATAGGCAGCAATGGGCTGAAACTGAACCTTGGCAAGTCCGAATGACTTTGGATTTGGGATTCTTTGATCCATAGAGAATTGCCATATTTGGCTTGGTGGGATTGCAGTGCCCCAAGTGGATTTGGTACATAATCTGGGGGTTCTCCTGGATCTGCAACTCCTGCTCCAAGAGCAGATGGCAGTCATGAGTCATGACCTGGAGCGCCTTTGTGAACTGCTGGTTACTTGTCAGTAATGTCTTTTCCTGGACCAACAAGCCCTGCTCAGTCACCAACTCTCTCTTAACTATTGCAATTCATTCTACATGGGCCGCCCTTGAAAAGTACTCTATCCAGAGGCTTCAATTTGGTTAAAAATGCAACAGCCCGCATGATTTTGTGCAAGTTTAGGTGCACAGGTATCATCTCTCTTGAAAGAGTTGTATGGGTTGCCAATTTGGTTCCAGGCTCAATTCAAGGTACTGGTTGTCATCTTTAAAGCCCTTCATGGGCTGGTGCCAGATTATTTGAAGGACTCTCTTTTACTAATTACATCTACTCAACCCACCACTCGAAAAACAGGATATGTTTTATGGATTTCATCTCTTAAGGAAGTCAGTGGAGCCTAAGGACTCCAGGGTGATACAGAATGGTTGGTATGGTTGTTGTTCCCAGGGGCATGTCGGGGTTTATTGGTGTTTTTTTTTTATTTCTTTTATTTCTGTGAGCTGCCCAGAGTCACTTTGAGTGGGATGTCATATAAATTTTCTTAAGAAATAAAATAAAATAAGCATCTCTTTAGTTAGTATATTCACAACACGGTGGTATCTCAACATATGGTCATTCTTTGAGTTTCCATCTTGCTTTTGATAAGTGAAGGTTTCTCACCTGCATCTCTCTCTGCCCCTTCTGCTCCTCTGCCTGGCTCAGGAGAAAACCTTCAGCCAGGGACATCGCCTGGGAGCTGGTCTCTGCTCCACATTCCCGGATCCAGCTTTCCATCTCTGGAGGCAGGAGAGCCACCAACAGCCCCAAGATCAAGAGATCTAGCATCTTCTCCTTTGTCTTCTTTTCTGGCTGAAGCCACTGGCGGCAAAGCTGGTGGAGATGGCTACATATTTTCCGGGGGCCCTGGTCCCACAAGGAGCAGGACAGAGCACCCATCTTCCTCCGCGTGGCTTCCTGAAAGGCATTAAGAAGGTCTTCTGTTATCCTCCATTGGGTCCCTTTCAAAGAGGGAGCGTCCATTTCCACCTGCAGTCCACACGCCGCCTCGTTTGGAAGGTGAGGCTTTAAGTCAGTGGGCACAATCTTTCCTGGCACAAGATGATCCTGGTGAGGGTCTTTTGGGGTTCTTCCTACAGGCAACTCTTGGGGGGACCTGAGCCTCAGTCCTGAACCCTCCAAAGAGGTTTCTGGCAAGGTCCCATTCTGAGCATCCTCCTCCTCCTCCAGCGGGCCTATCCAAAGAGCTCTTTTCAGGTCACCAGCCGGCCAACTCCTCTCCTTGCACACCAGGCGCAGCGCCTTCTCCAGCAGCGGGCGCAGCTCCTGCAGGGGCAGCTCGTCCCCTCGCTCGGCCCAGCCTTCCTCCTGCAGGGCCTGGATCAGAACCATCAGCAGCTTCGGCCGAGCGCGCCCTTCCTCCCGCAGCAGCGCTCGGACAGCCTCCCGAGGCCGCTTTTCCAATAGTGCCTCCAGGGCGAGCTGCACAGCGAGTGCGGCATCCCCGGGCAGGCCCGGTCCCTCCGCTCTCTCCAGCTCCGCCGTCAGTCCCAGCAGCGCCGCCTGCAGCGCCGCCACGCCGGGCTTCCTCCCGTGCCTCCGTCCCGTCGTAGCCGGGCCTGGGACCTCGGTCAGCTCTTGGATGCAGCGCAAGAGAGCCATCGGTCCCCGACAGCGCCGCATCCCGGGCCAGCAGGATTGGTGACCCTGGTAGAAGCTAATGGCCCCGCCCCTGCTGGACGCTCCTCCCCGAGGGGCGAGCCCGGGAGCTCCGCCCCCTCTGAAGAGACCGTTAGAAGAAGCGACCGTTAAAAGGGGTCCTTGAGGGACCGGACATTTAAACTAAAGGGGAAGTTAAGTTCTCTAGACTCTAGGAGGAGGAGAAATGTGAGGCAGGTTTCCAGAAGTGCCACCTAAAAAAAAGATGCTTTTCTTCTTGTAAAATAAGAGCGCTTCTTCATGAACTTCCCTGGCCCGGGACTTGCCGAAAATTTCCCTCAGCGAGTATTTTGAAGAATAAACCATTTTACTGAAAAGGCACCACAGATTTGTGGGACGGAGAGATGGTGGTCTTTGAGTGTGGGGGTCAAGGGATGATCCCTGAAGATTAAAACCCTGAAGAGAAATATTTAAAGAAGAGACCTTGAGAATATATATGAACATATACATACATCATACATGTGTATGTATATATATAAAATTACACACACACACACACACACACACACGAAGAAAGGCCCATCTCAAAATTTTACCTCAGAAATTGCACCAAATTAAACTTGAAAAGGCCCTCATTCACTGAGTGTAGAGGAATTCTTTGAAAAGGAGAAAATCAGAAGATGGCAGCTTATATGAACCTAACATTTTGATCTAATACATCAAGATCATCCATATTTTTTGAAGAACTGAAATGCTTCCTCAAGAGAGATGTATTGCCTGAGAGGCCCAAGAACCAAGTATTTGAAGCAGCTTAAATATGAAAAAAAAATATCAAAGGAACAAAAGGACAGAGGTGAAAAAAATACAAAGATTGCGGGGGCGGGGAGTCAATATTACTCATAGCTGCAAAATCAAAGATGGTGACCATGATCGTGTGATGGAAACTCCACCTGTTTTTTATGTTGCAACCTTACCTCAGCAGTTTTAGACTTGGTATTGCAGATCTGCATTTGGTTACTTATACACTTCCAAGCAAATGAAAAACTCCCCTCAAATCTACTGAGATATAGAGTTCTGTTTCTTGCACTTCTGGTGGCCTCAACCATTATTTGATGCAGTTTTAACATGTCTGGTATTATCTCTCCATCTTCTTCTGTGTCCACCTCTTGTTCTTCGGCCTTCTCTTTTTGTATATGCCTTGTATAGAATCACAAACCACTTAACTTGCTGTTTTTATATATAGTCTAAGATCTATTCCAATTCTATTATAATCTTTTTTTTATCCCTTCTGGTCACTCCGGCAGCTTTCCTCAAACATCTCATTTCCATGGTGACTAACTTTCACTGATGTTTTATTCCAAGTGTCCATGTTTGGCACTGGTAACATAAAGTGGGCATGAATATGCTTTGTATGAGATGCTTCTTTGAATGTTAATTTTTTCATCCATTTTTCCATCAGTGAATGTCATTCCTACATATTCTGATACTGTTTTATCCTTGTCCCCTCTATTATTAAATTTAAGGTATGCTTTTTATAATAGTCATCTGAATTAAAGTTTCTCATTTCCATTTTAGTTTACTGATTCCCAAGATAATCAATGTTCAATCTTGCCTTCTCATGTTTGATTACAACCACCTTACCTCGATTCACAGATTTTACCTTCTAGGTTCATATGCAATGTTGCTCTTTATAGCATTGGACTTTCCTTTCAACACCCCACCACCACCATCCAACACAACCACAGCAGAATCAGAAAATGGAAATGAAGGGCTGTTCCCCCATGTCCTACTTCCTGGGTATTCTGGACATTTTCCTGGAGGCAGTGCTGGAGGTCTGCTTTCCCCTTGCCTGAGCCATGCATGAAGGGAACAGGACAGCAGGGAACAATGGATCTAGGTTTTTCCACTTTAATGGAAACTTTTGCATTCCCACTTTTCTTCCTCAATGCAAGCCCATGACCTCTTTCTCATGACCAGACAGTCATGTCAGAACCTCTATCCTTGCAAGACATTCCCTGCAATCTCACTGCCTTCAGCAGTGCTCAAAGGGTTATCTCAAGTGAACACAGAGTCCTAGAAAGGTAAGATGTTCAGTGAAATGTGGTGTGATAAAAATGCTGATGATACTGAACAAACCAGTGGCTTTTAGTCAATTTGAGCAGCAACGTGGCTGAGCATTCTTTGAGAAAACACTTTCAAACCAATGTCAACTCTGAAACCTTTGGAGCTGGCTCCGATGGCTTTCCAAAAATTATTTATTTTATTCATTTATACTATTTGTCACATCTCATTTTCCAATGTGACTAAAATGAGAGATAATAATTAAGTCATGATCAGAAATTAATCTCAACCAATTAATCTGAACAAACCAATATCTATTTTAATGTTGTTTTAACATGTAGTTTTTGTTCTGGCTCTCATCACACTACAGAAAGGCAGAAATGGCCCTGCTGGCTGCTCGAAAGAAAGGTCTTTTGCACATGCATATAAGACATTGGAATTCTATAAATTCTTCCTGAAGCAAATTTCCACACTCCAAACATTTACTTGATTTCTCTCCAGGTGGATTCTTGGGACAAAAAATAAAAAATAAATTGTTGACTAAAATTGTTCCGTACTATCTGTTCATTCTAGTTTTCTCTAGCTTCAGTTCCACGCTGAGTCTAATTTCTCTTTGATTTTTGTTCTGCCCAAAAATAACAGCAAAAGGCAGTTCTTTTCTTGTTCTTCTGTGATCTTATCAGATCAGTAGCAATATCTGGGCCATATCTTCAGACATGAAGAATCTCTGTCAATGTTCTTTGAAAGGTATCCCTTATTTCCATTTTCTTTATTTTGATTCACTGTGATTTCCAAATCTCTCTTCTCTCATTTCATGTTTCATTATTTGCTATGTCAACACGCTTGCCTTCTTTTTGTTCTCATTCTCCTGCATATCTCTTACTTGGAACAAAAAGAAAAAACTCATTAGAAATATAAGACACAAACTACAAAGATACAATATATGAGATTAATTGTATGAGCACACCATTTCAATGAATTGAAATAGCACACAATTTCAAATTTATCCAACAATGAACAAAATGGTGGTTCTACTGGTTTTTGAAGCAAAGCTGGACATTCCAAGCATTTTCAACTCCAAATTTCTGAAAAAAGGATTTTCTCTTATTGATGTGCCACATGGCTGGACTGTAAAATGACAAAAGTTTAAAAAACAGGGCACCCATAACTGAGTGATACAAGCTCTGCCTTTATGTGCATTTCATGTGCGACTTACAAAAAAAACAAGCAGTTGTGATTGTACTTTTTTGACCATACCTTTTGGACACCCAGAGTTTTCAATCAGGGTTTCACAGTGAGGGAAGTACTTTTTCAGGAGTATACATTATGTACTCAGGAGTCAAGTAAATATAATTATATATATATAATCTAAAAATACACATTCATACCTAAATGGATCCTCATATGGGATGTAAGATTACTGCTCGTCGTAAAGCTCTTTCCACACTCCATGCATTTATATGGCCTCTCCCCTGTATGGATTCTTTTATGGGATGTAAATGACCCATTCTCACGGAACCTCTTTCCACATTCCAAGCACTTATATGGCTTCTCCCCAGTGTGGATTCTTTTATGAATAGTAAGAGAAGTGTTTTCACGGAAACTTTTTCCACACTCGAGGCATTTGTGTGGCCTTTCTCCTGTGTGGATTGTTTTATGGGAAGCAAAATGACTGCCCCGGCTGAAGCTCTTTCCACACTCCATGCATGTATACGGTTTCTCTCCAGTGTGGATCCTTTCATGAAGAGTAAGGGACCCATTATTACGGAAGCTCTTTCCACATTTCCTGCACTTATATGGTTTCTCCCCCGTGTGGATCCTTTTATGAGAGGTAAGTTGAATCTTTTGAGTAAAGCTCTTTCCACACTCTTTACATTCATATGGTTTCTCCCCTGTGTGAATCCTTACATGGGAAGTGAGTTGAATATTTTGAGTAAAACTCTTTCCACACTCCGTACATTTGTATGGTTTCTCTCCAGTGTGGATTCTTTTGTGACAAGCAAGGTTGCTGGTTGTGTTGAAGCTTTTGCCACACTCAGTGCATTTGTATGGCTTCTCCCCTGTATGGATCATTTTATGAGAAGTAAGTTGAATGTTCTGCGTAAAGCTCTTTCCACACTCCAAGCACTTATACGGCTTTTCCCCAGTGTGGATCCTTTTATGGTAGGTAAGTGAACTGCTCATGCTGAAGCTCTTTCCACATTCCATGCAGTTATATGGTTTCTCCCCTGTGTGGATCCTCTTGTGGAAAGTAAGAGAACTGCTCTCACTGAAAGTCTTCCCACATTCCATGCATTTATATGGTCTCTCTCCTGTGTGGATCCTTTGATGGGAAGTCAGCTGAGTGCTCCACCTGAAGCTTTTCCCACACTCCATGCATGTATATGGCTTTTCCCCTGTATGGATTCTCTGATGTGAAGTCAATTGAATATTTTGGGTAAAGCTCTTTCCACACTCTTCACACTTATATGGTTTCTCCCCTGTGTGAATCATTTTATGGGAATTAAGATTGACTTTCTGAGTAAAGCTCTTTCCACACTCGTCACATTTATAAGGTTTCTCTTCTGTGTGGATTTTTTTATGGGAATTGAGATTACCACGCTGGCTGAAACTCTTTCCACATTCCACACATTTATACGGTTTTTCCCCTGAGTCAGTCCTTTCACTAGGAATAAGAGAACTGCTCCCACTCAAATACTTTCCATTCTCTGTACTTTTATATGTTTTATTTCTCATTTTGGCTTCTCCACATAAAGAAATGCTAGAAGTCCAATCGTAGCTTTTTTCAACCTCTTCGCCTAGATCCTCTTCTTTAATGTGAATTGTGTAATGTTCATATAGATCTAAGCTCTCTTCAAATGTTTCCACATTTTCCACAATTGGATTACCTTTCTGATCTCCTTGAACTTCAATGGATGGGAAAGTTAAGCTCCTTTTACTCCTGTTTGACAGATTTCTTTCGTTTTCTGTTGTTTCCATTGAGCATGAAAACTCCTTTCTTCTCTCTTCATCCCTGAATGTTTGGAAGATTTCCTTGTTCTCTTGAACATTATTTCCTTAAGAGAAAAAGAATGAATGAAAATTGAGGCAAGGTAGAGGAAACAAACTAATAATTCATAGCATAGAAGGTAAGTGTAAATTTCCTAGTGAAAATCTGCCAAGGATTCTCTCCACTGTTTTGAAAGGTGTTCTGCTGACTAACATTAAATACTCTGATCAAAGCCTTACAAAAGTTGGACTTTGAGTGACAGCTTGTTATAACAATAATATGAAGAAAACTGTACAATATAATAATAGAATACTTATTTATAAGTTTCTTAAACTGTCACAAAATCCACTTATTTAAATAAAAAAGCACGTTTATACTGTTAAACATTTTACTCAATAAATGAATTTTATTTAGGGAATTCTACTCACAGCTGGAATTCAATTTAAGAAAGTGAGGAATCAGGGAGAAGAAGCTTGTAATATTTATTGCAGAGATGGAGAAGTGGGAGGATGGGAGCAAGGAGTTGTACTAACTACATCTTATTTTTTGCTTATCTTGAAATTCTTGCTATTAACTGGGAAAAGAACAAGTATATAGTGAAAAGAGGGAGGAATTTGGGGTACAGAAATAGGAGTCAACATAGTAACAACAGTTACATCTAGTGTCATTAAATGAATTTTTTAACTGTAAAATGACAGCACCCCTCCTTTTCCTAGCCAGGTAAGATCATTTTATGAACCTTTAAAAGAGAAAACATAGCTGGCTCTATTTATTCACAAAGTATTTCTTCTAAGCATCTGAGGGCAGGGCAGGGCAGGGGGCCTTACCCAAAAAGGCCACATTTCTGGAGTTCTCCAGCATGACTTCTCTGTGCAGGTCTTTCTGAACAGGATCTAGCTGAGACCATTCCTCCTCAGAGAAACACACAGCCACCTCCGCTAAAGAGACAAGAACCTGCAAACAGGCATATATCCCTATGAGCATCCAAATTTTATTTTCGAAATTCTCTCCATTTGATTCGAGAATCCCAAAGCAAAAAGATTTGCAGTGGGTTAAACAGACATCTTCTGCAGGGGTAAAAATCTGATGTGAAAAAAGCTGTCTTGTTCACAGCATTTGACTGAAATAAGATTTTTGGATGAAGCAGATTATCTGAGGAGTCTTTAAGCTTCAGTTTGTAATCATCCAGATCTGGAGATATTTCAACCTATTTGAAAAAGGGGACCTATGACCCGCATTTAAAGTTCCAATGCTCACGCCTCCACCACCACATGGTTACATGACCATACTTCAGGCCCAGAGCAGCATGGCTGCATTTACTGCCATTTGCAGCACATCCAGCAGACATGTGACCATGATTTATAATGGTTTCACCCCAAACCAGTACTTATTTCAGTTTTCGACAAAACCGCATCCATAACAAACAATGACATTTAGGATCATTGCAATTGACTTAAAAACCAGGCACATACTCCCATAGATGCAGTTATTAACTTACATCCTCCCCCCAAATGTCATAAATTCTGTCTTTGGTTTCTAGAATCCCCCAAAACTTGCAATAGGTTAAATAGGCATACTCTGCAGGATATCTATGGAGATTCTCAGTCATGGTTGTCCCCAAAGGTGCTTTTTTTCAAAAGTCAACTGGACTCCCCCACCCCTCCCCAAGACATTTGGCTTCTCATCCAAGAAGTTGGGTGAATAACTGAGCTGAAGAACTTTCTTGGATGAGAAGTGAAACATCTTCAAGGAAAGAAAAAAAATCAAAGTCCAGTCACCTTTTGTCCAGGTACCTTTGGGACATGCTCTGCAGGGTTAAAAACTTGATGTAAAAAAAAAAAGCAGGGTTCACAGCATTTGACCAATGTAGTAACAGTTGTGGACAGAGCACATTATCTGAGGAAACAGATTAGATCTGCTTAGGTCCATAGCCACTCAGATCTGGAGATATTTCATGTCTGATCTTGGATAAGGTAGCACATCTCTTTTCAAGATTGGTGCACAACCTGAGGTGACTTCCTCCATGACCAGAAAGGACTTTGTAAAAACTTTGTATGCTATTTGCATCCTTTCCTAGACTGGGAGGATCTTCAGTCACTCATGCACTTTTCTTGAGGCTGCTCTTCAAGACTATCTGGAAGCTTTAACTGGTTCAAAATGCAGAACTGGTTCTTGGTATGATTCAGAACTGCTTTATCTGGGGTGGGTGGGGGTAATAAATTTGAATTGAATTATTGTAACCTATAAAGCACTTTATACCAAAGGTCCCAGATATTTAGGGAACACCTGTCTCCCTTTGTATAAGCCATCTGGTTCAATTTTAACCATTAAAATAGCGCAAGCTACAATTAAATAGTGTTATTTATTGGTCTCTCAGAAGCATTGGTTGGAAATGGTCACCGAATCAAATAAACCATGCTTGCACAACTTTTATGGCCCTTCAGTGAATGAACCAAAGTATCTTTCTAGATCAATTCATAGATAGACATATCACCGGTTTGCGTCTTGCCAGCCAGTTGCAGAACCATGCATTGCTGGGATCTTCTTAACATGTTAGCCAATGGACTGAGGGGTCTCTTGAGGGATCAGTCCTGCTCCCTCATATACACACACTTTCCCAAGAGTGTACAGAGGGCTCATTGAAAGATCAGATTTGTGAAGTCCATTCAATATTTGGATGACACTCAATCCAATTTTGACTTGTCAGAGTCAAAAGCAATTTTGAGAGGAGAGTTAAGCATTACTGAAGCTGAGCCCCCATTTTATATTGCTATAAACAATATACAGTATTATATACAGAGCCTATAACAAGAGACCGCATAATACAAGTTGTCCTCAACTTACAACAGTTCATTTAGTGACCATTCAAAGTTATAATGGCACTGAAAAAAAACGGACTTATGACGGTTTATCACACTTATGATTGTTGCTGCATCCCCATAGTCACATGATCAAAATTCAGCTGCTTGGCAACTGGTTCATATTTATGACGATTGCAGAGGCTCTGGGTCATGTGATCAGCTTTTGCGACTTTCTGACAAGCAAACTCAATGGGGAATGCAGATTCACTGAACAACCATGTTACTAACTTAACAAATGTAATGATTCACTTAGCTGTGAGGAAAAAAGTCATAAAATGAGGCCACCTCACTTACCAAATATTTCACTAAGCAACATAAATTTTGGGCTCAATTGTGATCGTAAGTTGAGGATTATCTGTAACCTATCTTCCCTGACATTTCTTCTCCTACCCCTAGATGAACTGGGCAGCACACAAATCCAGTAAGTAAAAATAAAATAAACAATACCTGAGTTAGAGGTTCAACTGTTTTTTCAACCCCATCAGAAAAAGGAGAAGAACCTATGAATGCGGACTTTCCATTCTCTGTGAGTAAAAATGTCAAAAGCAGAATTTTAAGAAACATCATTACTAACAAAGGGATGCAAAGGAGATCCAAGTACAACAGCTTTCTCCCCAAAGAATGCTCTCTTACCGTAGAAGGTGTCTTGACTTTGATCTTTGTGGAAGATCCCACTGAAGACCAACTCCCGGGAAGGATCTGGAAAATCCCTCCTTTCCTCGGCGTTCACAGAGATGGACTTCAAGTCAGGCCTCTGGAAATGAAGTGCCTGGAGAAGCAAAGAAGTGCAATTAACAGAATTTACGGAAGAAAGTAAAAGCAGATTCTCGCAGTCTGCTCAATGGAACAATTTGCCGTAAACATCTTTCCTTAGCATCTTCAAAACATTATTAGGTAAAACTGTTAAGAATCCTAACCTACGGTTATTCTTTGAGTCCCCCTTTAAGCTTACCAGCTGAAGGTATCTCACCTGAACTTCTACCTTTTCCTTCTTTTCCTCCCTCTGGCTCAGGAGGAAAGCTTCAGCCAGGGCCACCGCCTGAGAAGTGGTCTCTGCTCCACACTCCCGGATCCAGCTCTCCATCTCTGAGGGCAGAATAGCCAGGAATTGCTCCAGGATCACTAGATCCAGCATCTGCCCCTTTGTGTTCTTTTCGGGCTGAAGCCACTGGCGGCAAAGCTGGTGGAGGTGGCTGCACGCTTTCCGGGGGCCCTGGTCCCACAAGCTGGATGGCAGCACGCCCATCTTCCTGCTGGTTGTTTCCCAGAGAACATTCAGAAGGTCTTCCGTTTTCCTCCCGGGAGCATCCTTCAAAAAGGGAGCATCCATCTCCATCTGAAGTCCGCATGCAGCCTCGTTTGGAAGGTGAGGCTTTAGGTCAGCGGGCACAATCTTTCCTGGCGCAAGATGATCCTGGTGAGGGTCTTTTGGGGAGCTCTCTACGGGCAACTCTTGGGGGGACCTGCGCCCCAGTCCTGACCCCTCCAAAGAGACTTCTGGCAAGGTCCCATTCTGAGCATCCTCCTCCTCCTCCTCCAGCGGGCCTATCCAAAGAGGCTTTTTCAGGTCACCAGCCGGCCAACTCCGCTCCTTGCACACCAGGCCCAACGCTTTCTCCAGCAGCGGGCGCAGCTCCTGCAGGGGCAGCTCGTCCCCTCGCTCGGCCCAGCCTTCCTCCTGCAGGGCCTGGATCAGAGCCAGCAGCAGCTTCGGCCGGGCGCGCCCTTCTTCCCGCTGCAGCGCTCGGACAGCCTCCCGAGGCCGCTTTTCCAGTAGCGCCTCCAGGGCGAGCTGCAGAGCGAGCGCGGCATCCCCGGGCAGGCCCGGTCCCTCCTCTGCCTCCAGCTCCGCCGCCAGTCCCAGCAGAGCCGCCCGCAGCGACGCCCCGCCGGGCTTCCTCCCGCGCCTCCTTCCCGTCGTAGCCGGGGCCGGCCCCGCGTCCTCGGCCAGCGCTTGGATGCCGCGCAAGAGAGCCATCTCCAGCCGCAGCAGTCCCTGTAGTCGCTCCTGCTCAGCTTCCGATAGCGCCGCGTCCCGGGCTAGCAGAGCCTCCCGGCCACGCCGGGCTTGGCTCAGCTGCGCGCAGAAGCGCTCCAGGTCCGGCGGCTCGTCCAGCTTCACCGCCCAGCGCCAGCGGGCCTGGACCGGCTCGGAGACGCGCGCCGCCAGCAGCGTCTCGGCTTCAGCCAGCCTGCGCGCCAGCTGCTCCGGGGAGATGTCCGGCGCCGCCATCGCCCGTCTGACCCCGACCCCTGCGCCCCCCTCCCGTACCGCCGTCCAACCCCTTCGATGGGATGTCCGCAGCTTGATGGCAACTGCTGGCCCCGCCCTCCCTCAGAGGACCCTCCTCCCCAGAGGCGGGGCTTCGCCGCCCGCGCCTTTTCCCTGACTCCGCGAAGGGGGATTCACTTTTATACGTCCTTCAACCGGGCGCCCACGGACGCCGCTTGCTGAACATAGGCAACTCATAGCACTTCAGACCTGAAGCAGCTCTTCACTTCTCCTGCTTGGGCGGGGGAGGGGGGGGCGGTTTGCACTAAATGACCTACAAGGTCCTTTACAACTCCGTTAATCTCTCTATATAAAAGCAAAATACCCCTCATGCATCATCATAAAATCTCCAGAACCATAAAGCCTACAAACTTGAAATTTGGCACCTATGTTCCTCTTGGCTACCAGGGGCTCACTAAGAAAGGATTTTTTGAAATGACCCATCAGAGCATTAGTATTTCGTATATTATTATTATTATTAACACACTCTGATGCTAAGGAGTTCTATTCCCCCTCCCCACCTGAAAAGAAACCTGTTCCAAATGCAAAACACAAGCAGAGACGAATTTCGGTTTCAGTTTCACAGCACCAAGCAGCTTTAGTACAGAACAGTTGAGCTAAGGCGTGCCCAGGCTCCTTTCTGTCTCCTTGCTCACAGCAAATATTGTTTCCGTTTCCAAACAGCACTCAACTGTCTCAACACACTAACAGGATACTAGCCAGATGAATACCGATGGATGCTTGTAGGCAGGGACACATTTTTTCCCCTTATTTTCCTCCCCAAACACTAAGCCCGATCACATAGTTTCGTAGGGAAGCATGGGTATAAGAGCTAGTCTGTTAATAACATACAGGACAATTCTGTGTTTGCTTGGGAGTAAGTCCCATTATGTTCAAGCTTCTTGGATGAGAAGTCAAACATCTTCAGACAAAAACAAGGAAGTCCGTTTGCTTCTTGAAAAAAAGCATCTTTTTGGACAATCATGACCAGGATGACTGAGAATCTCCATAGATGCACAGCACTTAGATTTATATACCACCCCATGGTGCTTTATATTTAATACACAAATATTTCCAAGGACATTGTATTAGAAAAGCTTTGTTCTTGGTATGGGCACAAATTAAGGAAAACACTATTTGAAAACACCTGCCTCCATGATAGATGCATTGATACATCCAAACTTGATTGATATGGGAAAAATTATAAGATACTAGCAGGGTATACTTGTGCTTCACTGGGAAACAATGTGATCAGGCAAGTTTTTGGGGGAGAAAAATAAGGAAGAAAAAAATTGTGCCTCTTCCTATTCGTCCATCGGTATTCATCTGGCTAGCATCCTGTCGGTGTGTAGAGTTCAGGGCTGTTTAGAAACTGAAACAGTATCTGCTGTGTGAGCAAGGAGACAGCAAGGAGCTTCGGCGTGGCTTAGCTCAACTGTTCTGTACTAAAGCTGCTTGGTGCTGTGAAACTGAAACAAACTCCTCTCCTCCTGTTTTGCATTTGGAGCAGATTTCTTTTCAGGTGGGGAGGGGGAGTAGTATCAAACATACAAAGTACTAATGCTCTGATGGTCATTTCGAAAAATCATTTCTTAGTGAGCACCTAGAAGCCAAGACGAACATATATGCCAAATTTCAAGTTTGTAGGCTTTACAGTTCTGGAGATTTTGTGATGATGTGTGAGTGGTATTTTGCTTTTATATATATAGATAAAGGTATCTTGAATGAGAAAGGGGAACTGAAAAACAAACAGGAATTGAATAGAGAAGGGATAGATTTAGCATGGTGGCTGCACAAGAAGAGTTCTCCACTCCTCTACTCGTTGTAGAATACCTTATGCCACCAGACTTGAAATTCTAGAACTAGAAAACCTTGAATTACGCCGTCTTCGGTCTGATTTAAGCATGGTATATAAAATCATACATTGCAATGTCCTACCTGTCAATGAATACTTCAGCTTCAACCATAATAACACAAGAGCACACAACAGATACAAACTCAAGGTTAATCGCACCAAGCTTGATTGCAGGAAATACGACTTCAGCAACAGAGTGATCTATGTCTGGAATACTCTACCCGACTCTGTAGTTTCTTCTCCAAACCCCAAAAACTTTAACCTTAGACTGTCTACTATTGATCTCACCCCTTTCCTAAGAGGTCTCTAGGGGGCGTGCATAAGCGCACCAACGTGCCTACCGTCCCTGTCCTATTGTTTCTTTTATTTTTCTTTTATTTTTCTTATATGTACCCATTTCATGTATTCATAACTATGTATACACTTATACTTATTATCTTGTAAACAATTGACAAATCAAATAAAATAAAAAAAAAATTTACAAATACAATTAAGATATTTTAAAAAGATGCTAAAATATATGTTTTTTATAAAGACCCAACAGAATTGGACCAGATCCTAACAGGAAATGAAGAGAAATTAATTTTTAAAAATTATACCTATTTGCTGAGTATTAGAATGGAAGAAGAGCAAGTAAAGGAAAAAATGATTGTGTGGGCTAAAAATTTTGGTTACTCTATAGCATTGATGGTGAATCTTTTAGAGACCTGGTGCCCAAACTGCAACCCAAAACCCACTTATTTATCGCAAAGTGCCAACATGGCAATTTAACCTGATTGTTGAGGTTTTAGTTTAGAAAAAACAACTCATAAGATTAACATCTTTTGTCTTTAAAAAAACACGGTCACAGAACTTTCAATGATACAAAAAACTTTTTATTGAAAGGTACATTTGCATTTGGCATGCTTTTGATTAATGTGACTTTTGCTGTTGTATGCATGCTAATAATTTTTCTAACCTTGGCTCATACTTTGTAAGTTTGAGAGCAACATATGCAGCACTCAGGTCATCTGTTAGTTTGCTTCTGCTGTCAGGTTTGACATAATTCAAAGCTAAAAACACCTGCTCACAGGCATAAGATGATCCAAACAATGTAAGGAAAGCAATCCCAAGTACTTTCATTGACTTAAAATTATTTGGCAGAGAATTCCACACTTTAAGGATTTCATTTTCACAATTAACTGTGTCAGAATTAACTATGCTGTCCTTTGTCATCCTTTCCATCTTCTCAAGGGTTTCACGCAGGTCACAGAATTTATTTTTCCACATGGAGTTTTCTTGAAATTCCAATAGCTCCATTTCCAGATTTTCTAAATCTAACCAGCGTAAGCAGGAAAGATCAAGTTCTTCAAATTTGGCTTTATCTGGAGAAGTAAGAAAATATAGGGTTGTCTCCATCTTACGGAACTGTAAAAATCTGTTATTAAAGTTCACCTTTGCAGCTGCTACAATGCTAGAAAATTCCTTGTAGATTTTCTGATGGCTTGTAGGATTGTCTGCAAATGTTGAAGCATTTTCTAAATGCATTTTTAGATTTGGAAAATATTTCAGCTGCCCACTTTTAAGGTCTCTTTCAAAAACCTGCAGTTTTCTCTCAAATGTTTTAATATCACAAAATGTCATTTCTGCTGTTTTTCCTACACCTTGTAGTTGTTTGTACAGTACATTGAAGTGTGCTGTAAAATCTGTAAAAAACATGAGGTTGGTAAGCCAGGCCATATCAGTGAGCTGTGGATATTTCTGCCCTTTATCATTCATAAACAGCCTAATTTCATCCAAGCAGGCTACAAATCTCTCCAGGACTCGTCCTCTGCTCAGCCATCGGACGTTACTGTACATAAGTAAACAATTATACTGCGCCTGGACCTCCTCAAGAAGTGCTTTAAACTGTTCAAAATTCAGTGCACGAGCCATGATGTAATTCACCATTTTTGTGACATCTTTGAGGACATCATCAAATTTTTTGCTGCTTTCCCTGGCACAAAGAGCTTCTTGATGTATAATACAATGGAACTGAACGACTTGATGTTTTATTTCTTTAACAAAGAACTGTGTAAAACCAGAGGTTGCCCCCACCATAGAAGGTGACCCATCACTACTAATTGAAACCACTTTTTCTGGTCTTATGTCTTGTGACAAAAAAGCCTCCATCACAGCATTGTAGATATCTATCCCTTGTGTTCCTTCGGACAAAGACACCAGTTTCACCAGCTCTTCTCTGATGATGTCACCAACAGCATAACGCAAAATAATGGCTAGCCTTGCATGATTATTTATATCTGTGCTTTCATCCAAGCACATGGAATAACAGGCTGCCTTTTTTAAGTCACTGGTTAGCTGCTGACTAACATCACTTGCCATGCGCTGGACTCGATCTTTAACAGTATTTCTGCTCAGTGGCATCTCAGAGATGTGTTGAATAATTTTATTCCTGTTTGGGAAATCATGAAAAAGAGAACTACACTCAGACAACATGGCCGTTTTGATAGTATCTCCATCTGAGAGGGGCTTACCATGTTTTGCTATGCACAGTGAAATTTGAAAACTGGCAGCTGTCAGATGATTTGTTCTAGAAAGATAGTTGGAAACACTAAGAGACTGGGAATGATATTTCCTCCATTTCTCTTCAAGAAACTCTTTTCTTTCAGTTGCAGCAAGTTCAGCAACATTTTTGTGTTTGGTGTTAAAGTGCCGTCTGACACTTGATGTGCGACATACAACACTTTCATTACACAAAGTACATAATGCTTTCCCATTGTGTTCAATCATTCCAAATGACTCTGTCCAGGCCTCTCGGAATGATCTTCCACTATCTGTTCTTGCCTTTTTTGCTGCACTCACTTTTGGGTGTTCAAGACTTGGAGTCTACAAAAACACAAAAAAAAAATTTAAAAAATGAAGCATCCAATACAAATCTATCCCTGTACTAAAAATAGTTAACACTATTAGTTAGTAAAGTAATACCTAGCAGTCAGCATGGGTTTGTTAAAAACAGATCATGCCAAACCAATCTTATTTCATTCTTCAACAGAGTGACTAAATTAGTAGACCAGAAAAATACTGTGGACATAAGATATTTATATTTCAGCAAGGCATTCGATAAAGTACACTACAACCTACTTCTTAGTAAGCTAGAAAAAAGTGGAATAGATAGCACCACCACTAGATGGATTCGCAACTGGCTGGCAAGCCGTACTCAACGAGTAGTCCTTACTGGGTCTAAGTCTACATGGAGGGAAATAAGCAGTGGGGTGCCACAAGGTTCCGTCTTATGCCCAGTACTCCTGAATATCTTCATTAACGACTTAGATGAGGGAACAGAAGGGGAACTTACCAAATTTGCAGATACTAAGCTGGCAGGAATAGCTAACACTCAAGAAGATAGGCTCAAGAGCCAGATAGATCTTGATAGACTAGAACATTGGGCCATATCTAACAAAATGAAATTCAATGTAGAGAAAAGTAAAGTCCTACACTTGGGCAAGAAAAACCAAAAGTACACATATAGACTGGGTGAAACCAGGCTCAATAGCAGTAACTGTGAGAGGGATCTTGGAGTCTTAGTGGACAACCAGCTAAATATGAGCAAGCAGTGTGCAGCAGCCGCCAAAAAGCTAATGCAATCCTAAATTGTATTACCAGAGGGATTCAGTCAAGATCAAGGGAAGTACTAATACCACTCTACAAAGCCTTAGACCACATCTAGAGTACTGCATCCAGTTTTGGTCACCACATTATAAAAAAGATGTTGAGACTCTAGAAATAGTACAGAGAAGAGCAACCAGGATGATTAGGGGACTGGAGGCTAACACATACAACAAACGGTTGCAGGAACTGGGCTTGGCTAGTCTAGTAAAGAGAAGGACCAGGGGAGACATGAAAGCAGTCTTCCAATATTTGAGGGGCTGCCACAGAGAGGAAGGGGTCAAACTATTTTCTAAAGTGCCTGTAGGCCAGACAAGGAATAATGGATGGAAATTGACCAAGGAGAGATTTAACCTGGAAACAAGGAGAAACTTTCTGACAGTGAGAACAATCAATCAATGGAACAGCTTGCCCTCGGAAGTTGTGGGAGCGCCATCAGTTGAGACTTTCAAGAAGAGATTGGACTGCCATTTGTCAGAAATGGTGCAGGGTCTCCCGCTTGGGCGGGGGGTTGGACTAGATGACCTACAAGGTCCCTTCCAACTCTGATTACCTGCAAAAAGTTATCTGTAGCTGACACTAACAAAATGAATATTCCCTGAATCAACAATCTATGGCAGTGATTCTCAGCTGGGATTCCTTTTGAATTTGCTGACAACCAGCCCAAGGGGGCAATGTTCCACTGACCACCAGCTTTTGGCCTGCTCTGAAAAAGGCATCTGAGTGCATTTTCTACCTTTGATTCACTTCCACTGTACATGCGTTGGACCTACTTATTGGGAATTTGCATAAATAAGATGAAGTGGAGGTATAAGCAACAAGGCAGGGTTAGCGACACATGCAGGGAGAAGGAGGGTAAGGGAAGGTTTCTCGGTGCAGGAGCATCGCTCAGAAAAGCAGCCAGAGCAAGGCACGGCAGGAAGCCTTGTGCAAAAATACATGGGCCAGGAAGACATGTTGGCAATGGGAGGATGGTGAGGCTCGGCTGCTTTTTGGGCTTGGCTCTCACACAGCCCTCCCCAGGGAGCAAAGCCTTGGATGGATCGTCCCGAAGATCTCGAGCGGCTCCAGAGTTTCCACGCACCTCTGCCAGCCCGAGTGTGGTCTGGGCGAGCAGCAACAGCAAGTAAGCGAGGGGGAGGGAGTCACACAGTCCCTGTACTCACAGCAACTTCGGCGACGGTAGGCAAGCAGGCGAGGTCCGGGAGCAGCTGGGCCTGATCGGTGACGGCAGGAGCAGCTGGGCCCGATCGGTGATGGCAGGCAAGCGGTTGAGGTCTGGGAGCAGTGGGCGAAGTCCGGGAGCAGCAGGGGAGATCTGGAAGCAGCTGGGCCTGGGCCACGTGGTCTGGGCGATCCACGACAGCAAAGCGGGCAAAGTCCGGGAGCAGCTGGGCCCGATCAGCGATGGCAGGAGCAGCTGGGCTTGATAGGCGATGGCAGGAACAGCTGGACCCGATTGGTGATGGCAGGCAAGCGGGCAAAGTCTGGGAGCAGCGGCCGAGGTCCAGGAGCAGCGGCCGAGGTCCAGAAGCTGCTAAGCCCAGGCCATGTGGTCCAGATGATCGTTGATGGCAGTCAAGCGGTCCATTGTTGTTCCCCCATTTTGTAAATGGGAAGTCTGCTGTCGGCCAGAAAGCAGCTTGGTGCGGTGATACGTGCCCACAGAGCGGACTCTGTGTGCCACTTCTGGCATGAGTGGCATAGGTTCGCCACCACTGCTCTATAGAATTGGATAAATGGCAAAAATTGTGGGATAGAAACTATAAATTAATAATGTCTACTGCATATAAAGAAAGCTTACATAAAATGTTTTATAGATGGCACTTCCCACCAGCTAGATTAGCTAAAATGTTCAAAGATATGTCCACTGAATGTTGGAAGTGTAGCCAGATTCCAGGCTCGTACTACCATATGTGGTGGACGTGCCCAAAGGCAAAAATATATTTGACAAAAATACATACTTGGATAGAAATAATGATAAAGGAACATATACATTTTAAACCAGAAATATTCTTGTTGGGCATCATACCAGAAAAATATGATAAAGGGAATATGTACTTAATATTACATGTGTTAACAGCGGCCAGAATTGTATTTGCCCAATATTGGAAGGGTGAGGAGATCCCTACAGAAGAGAAGATAATAAAAAAAGATATTAGAATGTGCAGAAATGAATAGATTAACGCTTGAAATTCAGGAGAAGGAAGACACTGAATATTTTGAAATATGGGATTCGTTTTATTTAAGGATAAACAATAGACACAGAAGTTAGAGCCTTTAAAACCACAAGAGAAGGATTAGTTTTATTATTTATCTATTATTTATTTATTACTAGATGACCTACAAGGTCCCTTCCAACTCTGATTATCGTTATGAGGGCTGATTGCTGTACATTGTTATTAACTTTGATTAGTATTAATTAAATAAAATTAATATGTATTAATTTTATGATAAGAAAGCATTATTACAGGACTATTACTGAAGAATATTATTACCAACAGGATGAAGATTGCTCAAAGTAATTATAACCAGACAACACGCTGCTCATATGGATATTGAAAATTTTGCTCTTATAGTAAAACTAAAAAACTGCAAAAAAATAAATAAATTTGAGTCTGTTGTCAAATACATGACCATGAAGATATAAATCACATGACCATGAGGATGCTCTGGGACAGTGTGAAAAAGGGTCATAAATCACATTTTTCAGTGCCATTGTAACTTTGGTCAGTAAATGAACTAAGTCGAGGATTACCTTTAAAACTACACAGCATGAAAGTGGCCCACTTCTATTTTATGAGCTTCTTAATCTATTTGTTGAAATAAAGGGGCACATCTGCTCCGTTGTATTCAATAAATGTGTTTTACTTATGGAATTCTACTCACAGATGGAGTTCCATTTAAGGAAATAAGGAATTGGTAAAGAAGCTTATAGTATTTATTGTAGAGGTGGAAAAGGGGGAGAACGGGAACAAGCAGCTATATGCTAAATGGTCTAATTTGTTGTGTGACCTGAAGCACCTATTAACCGGCAGTCCTCAACTTACAACCATTTGTTTAGTGACCATCTGAAGTTACAACAGCACTGAAAAGTGATGAATAGAATAGAATAGAGTAGAGTAGAGTAGAGTACAGTAGAGTAGAATAGAATAGAATAGAATAGAATAGAACAGAATAACTTTGTCACTTTGAATGTACACTAATTGGCATACATTAAAAATGAAATTTCATTGCATACAGTTCTTAAAGGGTCACCACCTCCAATATTATACTACATATGACAAGATAAACAAACAAATACAAAATTATGCATATACCCATATATATTACACAGAGAAACTATAATCTGGTTTGGATGTATACCGTATTTTTCAGACACACTTCTCGCCCTCCCCCAAAATGGGTAGAAATGTCTGTGCGTCTTATAGAGCGAATATGAGACTGTTTTTGGCCTCCTGAAACCTCTGCGCATCCCGTTTTTGGCCTCCCCGCCCTCCCCAGAAACTGTCTGCAGGCCAAAAACAGGATGCTCGGAAGGACAAAAACCTTTTTTCTTGTTTGCCTCCTCTAAAACTAGGTGCGTCGTATGGTCTGGTGCACCTTATAGCGTGAAAAATACAGTACATGTTTATGGTGAGAACAAATCTTGTGAGTTTACCAAACGGGATGGCATAGGGAACAAAGCTGTTATGGAATCTGGTAGTCCTGCTAGAAATACATGGAAACCTCCTCCCAGAGGGGAGCAACAGAAACAGACCATAAAGTAGGTGTGTGGGGTCTCTAACGATGCTCTAAGCACAAAGCGCTTATAAGCAGTATCCTGAATAATGGGAAGCGAGTTTCCTATAATTTTCTCGACTGTCCTCACTACTCTCTGTATGAACTTTCTATCTGAGGCACTGCTGCCACCAAACTAAACAGTGTGTTAAAATGCTCTCAGTTGTGCCTCTGTAAAAAGTGGTCAGGACAAAAGGAGAAAGACGTGCTCTCCTCATCCGACGCAGGAAATGCAGACGCTGGTTTGCACGCTTCACTAAGTATGATGTCTGGAGAGACCAGCTCAGATTGTTAGTTATCTGCACCCCCAAATACTTAATACTGTCAATCACCGCTACAGCTACATCCTTGATGCTGACTTGTGACTGTTTTTCACACAACTATTACAGCATCCCTGTGATCGCATGTATTTATGACGGATGCAATGTCTGAGGGTCACGGGATCCCCTTTTGTGACTTTCTGACAAGAAAAGTCAATGGGGAAGCCAGGTTCACTTAACAACCAGCTTTACTAACTTAACTGCAGTGATTCACTTAGCAACTGTGGCAAGAAAGGTCATAAAATGAGGCAAAATTCATTTAATAACAGACTTGCTTAGAAATGGAAGTTTTAGGCTCAATTGTCATCAAAGTCTACCTGGAGTTTAAGGTCCAAACAAGGAGGGATTTGCAGCAGTCGGTGTAATAAACAACATTTACATATAGTGCCATTAAATCAATGTGAGGTTGTTTGTTAACTTTAAAAAGAAAGTTTTTTATGGCTCTATCTATCCGTAAAAAAATTCTTCCAAGCATCAAAAGACAGGACAGGCGACCTTACCCAAAAAGGCCACATTTCTGGAGTTCTCCAGCATGACATCTCTGTACAGGTCTTTCTGAACAGGATCTAGCCAAGACCATTCATCCTCGGAGAAACACACAGCCACCTCCTTTAGAGAGACAAGAACCTGCCAAAAGAAAAAAGAAAACAGCACACCACTATGAGCAAACCAATTGCATTTGCAAATTCTCCCCTTCGGTTCAAGAATCCCAAAGCAAAGATTTGCAGTGGGTTAAACAGGAATCTTCTGCGGGGTTAAAAAAAAAATCTGATGTGAAAAAAAAAACTGACAGAGCTCACAGTATTTGACTGAAGTAACATCGGTAGAAGCAGCAAATTATCTGGGGAAATGGATTCTGTAGATCTGTTTCAGTCAGGCTTCCGTTCACAATCATCCAGATCTGGAGAAATTTATGGGTAGGCTTTGACTTACAACCAACTACTTGAACAGGGATGGGCTTCAAAAATTTTAGCCAAAGATTCTCTGCCCGGTTGCTGAGTGGGGGTGGCTATGGTGGGCGTGGCCTACTCATCCTTCTGCACCGCCGGGGGGGGGTGCATTTTCACCCTCCCCGAGGCTCCGGAGGCTTTTCTTGAGCCTCCAGAAGGACGAAAACAGTCTCCTTGGGCTCCAGAGGCTCTCTGGAAGCTTCCGGAAGGCCAGTTTTTTGCCCACTCTGAGCCTACACCCATGCACTGCACTTACCTGCATCCAAAACAGGCCACATCGGGACTTCTGGGAGGGATGGAGTGGGCAAGCCAGCCAGGAGTGGGATTTGGGGATTCTCAGAACTGCACAGAATCTTAGGGGCTCTCCGGAACCCCTGGATATGACATCATTTATCTCCAGTTTACAACACAATCCTTTCAACAGTTCCAAGAAGGCTCCACACCCATTTGTGACCCTGACGACGCAGATAAACCTCCAGTGGCCTCAACAACTCTTTAAAACATGAGTGTCAAATTCGTGGCCTGAGAGCCACGCACTGGCCACGCCCACCCCTAGTTTAGCGAAGGAGGGAAAAATTCATGTTACGTCACATGACAGGAGTTTGACACTCCTGCTGTAAAAGAATGCAACTGACCGGCTGTCTGCAAGGAATATAAATGCCTCTGTTTCCCCACAATCCAGTCAGAGCTGAAGAAACTTCTTGGATGAGAACTAAAACGTCTTCAAAGAAAAACTAGAAAGTCCAGTTGCCTCTTGAAAAAGCACCTTTGGGACAACCGAGGTCTGGATGACTGAGAAACTCCATAATCAGTGATGGCTAACCTTTTAGGGCTCCTGTGCCAAAAATTGTGCGCGCACTCGCACGCTCGCATGTCAACACCCAGAAGGCAATGTGCACCCCCCCCACACGTCCCCTATGCATGCACGTGCAATCCACCCCCACCGCCCCCTTACCTGCACTGCGTCTCATAGCTGACTTTCAGCCTGTTTGAGGCCTTTTCAGCCTCCCAAAGGCTTGAGGAAGGCTTCTGCAGGCTTCTGCAAGCTTTGCTGGCCCAAAACTAGCCCCATTTCATCACTTCCGGTTTTTCCGAAAATACAGGAAGTGACAAAACAGGGCTAGTTTTCAGCCTGCAAAGCATGCAGAAGCCTGCAGAAGCCTTCCTCAAGCCTTTGGGAGCCCGAAAAATCCAGCCAAAATCGGCTGTGAGGCACGCACATGCGCAGTAAGTTTGCCTGCAGCTCACGTGCCACCACAAATGGCTCTGCGTGCCACAGGTTCGCCATCACGGCCATAAACATTTGGGCTCAATTGTGATTGTAAGTTGAGGACTACCTACTATTTCCGTTTTTGGCAAAACCACACTCACAGCGAACAATGGGTCCACCCTTAAGACCTCCACATTCATTTAAAAACTGTGCATTGGCTTAAAAAGAAAACATCGCGCCACCAGTGTGGTTACATGCCTGACTTGTTTTACAATTGTTATGGCTACAATGGGCAGACTCTATTACAGTCTTAACTTGAGGACTTCTCTAACGCAAGAATTTCAGTGTCCTTCTGTAAAGTCAAATGAAATAACTTACCTACATGATGGCAAACCTATGGCACGCATGCCAGAAGTGGCACGTAGAGCCATCTCCGCCAGCATACAAGCCGTTGCCCCAGAGCAGATCCACTATGCAGGTGCACACGCTGCCCACCACCAGCTGATCATCAGGTAACTGCCGTGCATGTGCGGGGGGGGGCATGCAGATGTGCTTGCATGCAGAGTAATGCGATGCGCATGGGGGGTTTCCATGCGCATGCACAGAGACATGTGGCACGTGAACAGGTTTGCACACGCATGCATAGAGATGCACAGCGCATGCAGGGGGGTCGTGCGTGCATGCACAGGGGGCATGGGGAGGCCCAAGTGCATTGCCTTATGGGTGATGGCACGTGTGGACGGAAAGATTAGCCATCACTGCCTTACCTCAACGTCCCAAAGGTGTTTTTTCAAGAGGCAACTGGACTTTCTGGTCATAGAATTTATAAAGAAGGCACAACTCACACAACACAACAAGAACAAAGAACAACAAAAAGGCAATTTTTTTTACCCTACCGCTTAGACAGGTAAAAACATGCAAAACAGAAAAAACAACCCAGATGATGAGGGACAAAACTGTCTGACAAAAGAGCTTACCCAAACAGAAAATAACACTTTGGCCAAAGGATTGAATTTTTCAGTAACACCAGAACAGCTACCAATTGTAGATCTCCTCACAGCCACAGAGTCAGCCATCAGGAACAATAAACTAGCAGAACCAGAAGCAGAACAATTACGGGTGAGGGTAGATGCAACCCTCGCCAGTGGCAAAACACCTGCTTCCAATCTCACAATTCAAGAAAGGAAAGCAGTAACATCTCTAGGAAGAGAACCAAACATCACCCTCCTGCCAGCTGATAAAGGAAATGCAGTCATCCTGAACATAGATGACTACAAAGCCTAAAGGTAAAGATAAGGGTTCCCCTCGCACATATGTGCTAGTTGCTTCCAGCTCTAGGGGGCGGTGCTCATCTCCATTACAAAGCCGAAGAGCCAGCGCTGTCCAAAGACGTCTCCATGGTCATGTGGCCGGCATGACTAAACGCCGAAGGCGCACAAAATGCTGTTACCTTCCCACCAAAGTGGTCCCTATTTTTCTACTTGCATTTTTTTACATGCTTTCGAACTGCTAGGTTGGCAGAAGCTGGGACAAGTAACGGGAGCTCACTCCGTTACACGGTGCTAGGGATTCGAACCGCCAAGCTGCCAACCTTTCTGATCGACAAGCTCAGTGTTTTAGCCACTGAGCCACTGTGTCCCCTAACGAAGGCTAGGACAGGTGAACCATCTTCTAAAGGACACAGCTACGTATGAGACTCTGAAAAAAAAAAGATTCTACCAACACTTCCAAGAAAAAGGCCATTGATTTCTTGCAACACTTCCAGAAAGTCCACTTGCCTCTTGAAAAAGCACCTCTGGGACAACCTGGATGACTAAGAATCTCCATAGACATCTTTTCTCACAGCTAAGTCTGTCACCGCTTCTAATCTGGACAGTTGCAGCAGAATGCACTGGTGGAACCTTCTCAATCCCAGCACCTTCGGAAGAGTGCAGGGGCAGCTCATAAAAGACTTTGATTTTTGGGGTACCATCAACATTCAGATGACCCTGAGCTCAATATCATACGTAGAGTCCATTGAAAGAGACCTCCAACTGATATTTGTATCTTAACTGACATTTCTCCCCCTACCTGAGTCCGGGGTTCAACTGGCTCTTCAACTTCTCTAGACACAGAAGAACCTATGAATGCAGATTTTCCATTCCCTGTGAGGTAAAAGCGACATAAGCAGAATTTGTAGAAACATAGTTATTAAGATATGGGCTAGTATTACACAAAACAGGGCCCAGAGAATCAGGAGAAAAAAATGCCTTCTTTCCAAGGAATCTTCTCTCACCTGAGAAGGTACCCTGACTTGGATCTTCATGGAAGTTCCCACGGAAGAACAGGTCCCCGGAATAACCTGGCCAATCCTTTCTTTCCTCCCGATTCTCAGAGATGGACTTCAAGTTTAGTCCTTGGAACTATAGACCAGGAAAAGCAAAATAAAAATAAAAAGTACAAATAAGAGAATTTATGAAAAAGAAGCGTATTCTTACAGCCAGCTCAAAAATATGAGCCAGCGGTGTGTGGCAGCAGCCAAAAAACCTAATACAATCCTCGGTTGTATAAATGAAGGCACAGAATCAAAATCACATGAATTATAAGTACCGCTTTATAAAGCCTTAGTAAGGCCACATCTGGAATACGGCTTCCGGTTTTGGCTACCACATTACAAAGAAGATGCTGAGCCTTTGGAAAAAGTTCAAAGAAGAGCAACTAGGGTGGTTAAAGGCCTGGAGACTAAAGCATATGAAAAAACGATTGCAAGATAATTTTACATATCTTAATAGCGGCCAGGATAACTTTCGCACAAATGTGGAAAATCCCCAACACCCCCAGTGAGGAATTAGTCCAACAAAAATAGAATGTGCTGAAATGAACATGCTCACGTTAAAAATGAAACAGAAAGAAGATTCCTGGTATTATTCAATCTGGCACAAATGGTATAAATGGATAGCAAACAAATATAAGAAATAAGAAGTGAAGATTAACTGTAAGAGACCTTAAAACAGTGATTTGTAAATATGTAAAATATATAGGAATATAAGATAGAATTAATTATTGACAAAGATAATAGTTATTGATAGGTGTATTAAATGTATTAAGACTTGTAAGATAACATTTGTAGATGTCAAAATGCTGTTGAAAACATGATTATGATTTGAGTTGTACTGGTGGAAAACGCAATAAAAGTCTATTTAAAAAGAATTTATGAAAAGAAGCATATTCTTACTGCCAGCTCAAAAATATGAGCCAGCGGTCTATGGCTGCAGCCAAAAAAACTAATACAATCCTTGGTTGTATAAATGGAGGCATAGAATCAACATAAAAAGTATTAGTGCCGCTTTATAAAGCCTTAATAAGGCCACATCTGGAATACGGCATCCAATTTTGGTCACCACATTACAAAAAAGATGCTGAGCCTATGGAAAAAGTGCAAAGAAGAGCAATTAAGACGATTAAAGGCCTGGAGACTAAAGCATATGAAAAACGATTGCAAAGTTTGGATAGATAGATAGATAGATAGATAGATAGATAGATAGATAGATAGATAGATAGAATTTGTCTTGGTGCAAATGCTCTCAGCATACCAGGCATGATATTCCCCTCTGAAAAAAAAATCGGGGCCGGCCAAATGAGACCCCCTGCCGCGTGCCAAGAAATCGCACACACAACACCAACGCTACACACCCTTCCTTTCCAGCCGGTCAGGTGTGGATCAGCTCCGGAGCTGGGCAGCCGTTTCCCTGGTGGTGGGGCCAAGGCTGCTGCCCGGGGAGCGCCCGCTGCTTTCCCTCACCAGGACCGGGCGGTGGCGTGTTGCACAGAGGCTGGTCTGCGGCTGCCCGGCTCCCTTTTCCTGCTGCTCAGCGGCCTCCGCTCGCCACCGCCCGGGCTCTGCTCAGGTATCCGGCTGGGGCTGTCAGGAGTTGCTATCGCCGGCGCGGCTCCGCACGGCTCCAGTCCCGCGTTGCCTCAGGAAGGGAAAGGCAAAACCGGGAGCCGCTGCTGCCGTTGCAAAGCACCGCCGCGACTCTTCCTTTTTGCCTTTCCCTTCCTGAGGCAACGCGGGACTGGAGCTGCGCTAGTGGTAGCAACTCCTGACTCGGGGTCTCCAAGGGGAGGGGAAGGAGGAGAAGAAGGGGGGTGGAAAGGGGGGGGGCGATTCCCCCAAAAATCGGAATTCCGATTTTAATCGGAAGAATATCATGTCTGGCATACATAAAAAGAAAAAATATATTCGTGAAGAATCATAAGGTACAACACAATAGTCATAGAGTACAAATAAGCAATCAAGTCATACTAGGAAACTGTCAATATAATAAGGGTTTGTCTAGTCTAGAGAAAAGAAGGACTAGAGGGGACATGATAGCAGTATTTGAGAGGTCAAATACAAAGAGAAGGGGGTCAACTAATTTACCAAAGCACCTGAAGGCAGGACAAGAAACAATGGATGGAAACTAATCGAGGAGAGAAGCAACCTGGAATTAAGGAAAGAAACTTCCTAACAGTGAGGACAATTAACCAGCGGAACAGCTTTTCACCAGAAACTGTGGGTGCTTCAACACTGGAGGTTTTAAGAAGAGACTGGACAGTCACTTTTCTGAAATGGTATAGGATTTCCTGCTTCAGCAGGGGGTTGGACTAGAAGACCTCCAAGGTCCCTTCCAGCTCTATTCTGTTTGACTGAGAGTTCAACATCTCCTAAGTATCTTCACAACACTGTTAAGGACCCCTGTAAAAATTGAAACAAATGGTTATTCCTTGAGATCCCTTTCGGGTCTCTCACCTGCGCCTCTCCCTGCTCCTTCTCTTCCTCCGCCTGGCTCAGGAGAAACCCTTCGGCCAAGGCCACCGCCTGGGAGCTGGTCTCTGCTCCACACTCCCGCACCCAGTTCTCCATCTCTGGGGGCAGGAGAGCCAGGAACTGCTCCAGGATCACCAGGTCCAACATCTGCCCCTTGGTGTGTTTTTCCGGCTGCAACCACTGGCGGCAAAGCTGGTGGAGATGGCTGCACATCTTCCGGGGTCCCTGGTCCCACAAGCTGGATGGCGGAGCACCCATCTTCCTCCCGGTCGTTTTCCGCAGGGCATCCCGAAAACCCTTCACGTTCCTCCATGGAGCATCATTCATAAAGGGGAGGTCCGTCTCTGCCTGCTCCTTTGGATGAGGGAAAAAGAGAAGTCGGTGGATACAGGTAGTTGTTGACTGACAAGAGTTCGTTTAGTGACGGTTCAAAGTTACGACGGCACCAGGGGCGGGCTGCTACAGGTTCACACGGGTTCAGGCAATCCTCCAGCTCAGGGGTCGCCAACCTTTTGAACCTCAGGGACCACCAAACTCATTATTTTAAATCCCGCGGACCACTAATGTGAATTTTGACTGACGTGGCTTGGTGATGTTGGTGGGAGGGAGATAGAGATCTGATCTAACCTCTCTTCTCTCTCTCTCTCTCTCTCACACACACACACACACACAGAGAGAGAGAGAGAGAGAGAGATCCCTCATACACCCACACCTCCTCCAAGGCAGCCACATTCCTAGCCTGCTTTTGACTCCGTTCTCAGAGGGAGCAGGGGGAAGAGAGATCCGATCTAACCTCCAGGGCTGGTGATTTTCTTTCTATTTCTCTCTCTCTCTCTCTCCCTCCCTCACACACCCCTACCAAGGCAGCCACATTCCTAGCCTGCTTTTGAGCTCCGTTCTCAGGTTTCATGCAAGGAAAGCAGCAGAAGTCTTCCTTTCTCTCCCCCCAAGTTCTGCCAGAAATGAGTCTTCGCCGGTGCAGCCTCTTGGAACAGGATGTCTTGCAGGGTCCCAAAAACTCATTTCTGGCGGAGTTCGGGAGAGAGAAAGACTTTTGCTGCTTTCCTTGCGTGCAGCCAAAAGCAGAAGAAAGAAATGGAAGAAGCAACCCTGTGGCCAGGCAAGTTTCCCCCCCCCTCCCTCTACCCTCACTACCCTGTGCTGTTCTCAATGCAAGGGTTGTGTTAGGGTTAGGGTGAGCGTGAGGGTGAGGGTTTGGTTTAGGGTTAGGGTTAGGATTAGGGTGAGGGTTAAGGTTAGGGTTCGGGTTAGGGTTAGGGCTAGGGTTACGTTTAGGGTTAGGGTTAAGGTGAGGGTGAGGTTAGGGTTAGCGTTAGGGTGAGGGTGTGGTTTAGGGTGAGGGTTAGGGTTAGGGTTAAAGTAAGGGTGAGGGTTAGGGTGAGGGTGTGGGTGTGGTTTAGGGTTAGGGTGAGGGTGCGGGTTAAAGTAAGGGTCAGGGTGAGGGTTAGCGTTAGGGTTAGGGTGTGGGTGTGGTTTAGAGTTAGGGTGCGGGTTAGGGTTAAAGTAAGGGTGAGGGTTAGGGTTAGGGTGAGGGTGAGTGTGCGGGTGGGGTGTGGTTTAGGGTTAGGGTGAGGGTGCGGGTTAGGGTTAAGGTTAAGGTTAAGGTTAAGGTTAGGGTGAGGGTGTGGTTTCGGGTTAGAGTTAGGGTGAGGGTGAGGGTGCGGGCCATGTGTGTTCCCGCGGGCCATGTGGGCAGCACAGCCTTGTGTGTCCCCCACAGCCTGGATTAATTGCTTTGGGGGGTGACATTTCTCTGCGGACCACCAAAATTTTCTCGCAGACCACCACTAGGCCCACTGGTTGGCAACCACTAGCCAAGGTTCTGCCTAGTTTGGGGAACCTGTAAATCCCACCCTTTCACCGCACCCCTCTCACCCTACCCCACCCCTCCCAGGAGTCTCCATGTGGCCTATTTTGGATGCCAGGTAAGTGCAGGGCCTGCGCAGAGGCTCGGGGAGAGCGAAAAACGGGCCTCCCAGAAGTTCTGGAAGTTCAGAAAATGGGGCTCATTTCTAGCCTTCGGAGAGCCTCTGAAGCCCGGAGGCTTGAGGAAAGCCTCTGGAGCCTGAGGAGGGCAAAAATGTCCCCCTGCCATGGTGCAGGAGACCGACTAGGCCACGTCGACCATAGCTACGCCCACCCAGCAATCAGGAAGAGAACCGGTTGCTGAAGTTTTAGAAGGCCACCCAGGACAGCAGTGAAAAATGTGACCAACTGTTTTACAGAGTTAGGACCTTTGCAGCCTTTCCCCCAGGATCATGTGATCAAAATTCAGATGGCTCACCAACCAGTTCATGCATACCACCGACCGTTGCAGCCTGACTGAGTCATGTATGATCGATCACCTTTTGCAAACCCCGACAAGCAACGTCAACGGGTTGGAATGACTCTCCACTTAACAAGCGTGTTACCAACTTATCAACCGTGGGGATTCACTTAACCACCATGGCAAGAAGTGTTGTTAAGGGGGGCAAACTCCCTTCAGGAATGACTCATTTAATGACATGAATATTGGGCTCATGAGCTGAGGACTACCTGTGCAATGATTCGCTTCCCAAGGGAGGGCCAGAAAGGTGTAGTACAATGGGACAAAACTCTCTCCACACACATTGTGCACTTAACCAAAACTCACTCAACAAACGCTTCACTTAACGACAGAAACCTGGGTCGTAAGTGGCGGGAGGGGGAAAGGGCTACCTGGGCAGTCTTTCCTGATTCAAGAGGCTCCCGATGAAGCTGTGCCGCCTCCTCCTGGGGGATTTTTGGCAAGGTCCCCTCGGGAGCTTCCTCCAGATGCGCAGCAACCGGCCAGCTCCGCTCCTTGCACACCAGGCGCAGCGCCTTCTCCAGCATCGGACGCAGCTCCCGCAGGGGCAGCTCGTCTCCTCGCTCGGCCCAGCCTCCCTCCCGCAGGGCTTGGATCAGGCTTCGCACCCGCCACCCCGGCCGGCCTCGCCTTTCCTCCCGCAGCATCCACTCCAGCGCCCAGAGCGCTTCCCGCGGCCGCTTCTCCAGCAGCGCCTCCAGGGCGAGCTGCAGGGCGACCGCGGCGTCCCCGGGCAAAGCGGATCCTTCCTCCTCCTCCTCCAGCCCCGCCGCCACGTTCAGCAGCGCCTCTCGCAGCCCCGCCGCCGGATCCGCGCCTTTGCCCAGCGCTTGGATGCCGCGCAGAAGAGCCACCTCCAGCCTCAGCAAGCCCTGAAGCCGCTCCTGCTCGGCTTGGGAGAGGACCGCGTCCCCGGCTAGCAGAGCCTCCCGGCCTCGCCGGGCTTGCTTGAGCTCCGCGCGAAAGCCCCGCTCCAGATCCGGCGGCTCTCCCGGGTTCCCCGCCCAGCCCCAGCTGGCCCGGATCGGTTCCGACACGTGCGCCGCCAGCAGCGCTTCCGCTTCGGCGAGCCTCCGCGTCAGCTCCTCCGGGGAGAAGCCCGTCGGTGCCATCGCGAGCCCCGCTCCGCTTCTTTACTGTAGGAGCAGGTGGGAACCCCGCCCTCTTTTGCTGGCCCCTCCTCCCCAGAGGCGGAGCTTCGTGAGCGCCGCCCCTTTCCGTCTTTTCTCCCCCCTTCCCCCGCGAGGCGGGAATCCCTTTCTCGGGCCCTTCAACCGGGCGCCCGCGGACGCCGCTTCGTGAAAAAAGCGTTGACGTGGCTCGGCCTTTTCTGCGCCCAGATGGGAATAAATATTTAAAGAAGAGACCTCAAGGAGAGAGAATACCTATTTAAAGAAGCACCCTTTTCAAAATGTTAGCGAATAATACCAAACGTAAGGCTGCAAAGAGCTAATTTTAGGGAGTTAAAAGATAGCAGCTTTTTTAAAAAAATATATAGTTTATTAGTTTTTACAATCAAAACCAACCAACACTACATACACAAATAAACGAAAGAAAGGGAAAGAAGAAAGGAAATAGAAGAAAGGAAAATTTGGAGAAAAAAGAGAGAAAAAAGGAAAGTTAAAAGCATTCTTATTTTTGTGTATATGACGTAAATCAAGGTTATGGAAAAAGATCTTGCAAACTGTAAAGATAGCAGCTTTGATAAACCTAATTATTTTGACCATAAGGAGAAGCCTCCATGGTATTGGAGCTTTAGGGTAGATTAAGAATGTAAAAGGATCAAGACTATAACATCATGGGATTGTTCAAATAGCGAAAGTCCCCTTTAAATCCTAGGTGAATCGTTCCAGAAGTGGCTCAGTCAAGAGAAGATGCGCTCCAAAATGGAGGTTTTTAAGAAGAGATTGTCTGAAATGGTATAGGGCAGTGGGTGGCTAACCTTTTTCGGCTCCCGTGCCAATAATTATGCGCACACTCGCTTGTGCGCGCTTGCATGCCAACACCCAGAAAGCAATGTGTGCTGCGTGCAACCCCCCTCATGCACCACGCATCTTCTCACACGATTCCCCCTCACGTGCTGTGCGTCTGCGCATGTGTGCATGGTTCCCCCTTTGCCGCTGCGCATCTGCACATGCGTGCATGATTCATATGTGGTGCATCTGCACATGCGATTCCCCCTTTGCGTGCTGAGCATCTGCGCATGCGTGCAATTCCCCTCGTGCATAGCACGTCCCTGTACATGCACGCGCGTCTCCTGTGCATTCCCCCTTCCGCATGCGTGCCAGATACCCAACAATCAGCTGTTGGGGGGGAGAGTACATGCACGCATGCGCAGTGTAGCTCTTCCGGGCGACCTATCGCATGCCGGCGGGAAAATGACTCTGCATGTCATTTCCGGCACGCATGGCATAGGTTCACCAACCCTATGGGGTCTCCTGCTTGAGTAGGGGGTTGGACTAGACCTCCAAGGTTCCTCCCAACTGTCATTCTGTTATATTTGGGGTGCCTGAACTGATAGTGTGGGTTGTGGCCTTGGGGTTATATCAGCTCACCTGCTGCTTGCTGCCATAGAAAAGCGGGGAAGTGATCCGTGAAGAATTTTTCATTGCAGCTTTGCAACTCCAGCCTGGATTTTATCTCTCCAAGGCCATTTCTGTTAGCTCTGCTATGCAGCAGCCTCTGGTTGCCTAGCTACAAGGGAGTTGGGCTGTAGTTTGTTTCAAGTTGCTGTTTTCACCCACTTTGCCTCAGAGCTTGCCTGGTATTTCTGGCTTTTCTAGTAAATTTCCTAGCAAAAATTTCCTAGTAGCTTAACTTTATGAAGCCAAGGGTTTGTCTATCCGAAAGTTTGGCAGTCACCCCTCTCCTAGAAGAATGAAATATTCTAGGAACTATTAAAAAGGCAGAATGTTTCCCCTAAAAGAGAAATAGAAATCTTTAAGGGATACAGAAACTCAGGCTCAGCAGCTATTTTGGTGCCAGCATATCTATAAGACAAAACACTGGGCCATCTTATCTACAAGAAAAAAAGACCTTCAGCTCCGAGGTACCTTTACTCAAGATTCAAACCAGGACAAAGCCGTTAACCCATAATATCTAACAAAATGAAATTGAATGTAGAGAAATGTAAAGTCCTACACTTAGGCAAGAAAAACCAAAAGTACATATATAGACTGGGTGAAACCAGGCTTAATAGCAGTAACTCTGAGAGGAATCTTGGAGTCTTAGTGGACCATCAGCTAAATAGGAGCCAGCAGTGTGCAGCAGCCGCCGCCAAAAAAGCTAATGCAATCCTAAATTGCATTAATAGAGGGATGCAATCAAGATCAAGTGAGGTACCAATACCACTCTATAAAGCCTTAGTAAGACCACACCTAGAGTACTGCATCCAGTTTTGGTCACCACATTGTAAAAAAGATGTTGAGGCTCTAGAAAAAGTACAGAGGAGAGCAACCAGGATGATTAGGGGACTGGAGACTAAAACATATGAGATGGTTGCAGGAACTGGGCTTGGCTAGTCTAGTGAAGAAAAGGACCAGGGAAGACAGGATAGCAGGGTTCCAATATTTGAGGGGCTGCCCCAGAGAGGAAGGGGTCAAGCTATTTTCCAAAGCACCTGTAGGCCAGACAAGGAACAATGGATGGAAACTGAAAGAGGAGAGATTTAACCTGGAAATAAGGAGAAATTTTCTGACAGTGAGAACAATCAACCAATGGAACAGAAGTTGCCTTCGGAAGTTTTGGGAGCTTCATCACTGGAGGCTTTCAAGAAGAGATTGGACTGCCATTTGTCAGAAATGATATAGGGTCTCCTGCTTGGGCGGGAGGTTGGACTAGATGGCCTGCAAGGTCCCTTCCAACTCTGTTAAACCTGTTAATAGGAATTGCCCAAAGTTAGCTAAGACCCCGCATAACCCCCTGAGAGTCTTACAGCCAACAGGCTATAATGGGGACAGAAAGCTCCAGTTCAAAGCCCAAGAGAGGGTATAAATATGTATCTCTCTCCACTCCATGTGGTCATCTACCCAGAATCACACGAGCTTGGTGGGTCTGCTTCCCCATTAAACCACCTTTCCACGCAGCCTCCATATTTCCAGTGCCTTTCTCCCCACTTAGAACTGAACCCAGATGGACATGTCTTCCAACACTAGGAAATGGTCACAGGCAGTCCTGACACAGTGCCCATTGGGGAGCTGCCTAATCATTTATTGCAGCAGACAAGAACGGGAGGCAACAGTGGAGAAGTTCCTCCCAATATATTGTCTGGCAGGGAACTAGAACTGAAACCGTTTCCCTTCAACATCTGTTATGATTAAACCCAATAATTCAAGATCGGAAGCCCTTTTAAGAATTCACAACAGTTCCTTTATTATTTAAACATTTGAAGTTTGCCAAAGGGCCTCCCACTTGCCGCCTGTCCTGTCCTCCTCCTCGTTCAGGAGGAAGGCTTTTGTCCAAGGCCAGGATCTGAGAACGGTTCCAGGTACACCAGATTCAGTATCTGAAAAATTGGTTTGTCTTTCTGGATTCAGCGACCGATGGCAAAGATGGCGTGGGCAGGTGGGAAAAAAATCTCCTGGTTTCGTGGATTTTTTTGACAGAATTTCTTTCCACATTCCGAGGACTTACACGGCTTCTCCCCAATGTGGATCATTTGGGGGGAGACTGAAGTCAGGGGTCTCCAACCCCAGTTCGCAGCACACTAACAGGCTGTGGCTGTTCAGAACTGAATGGGAGGGAACAGCAGGCTGGCATATATGCATACACAACTCAATTTGTGTGGGTAGTTTGCCAGCGGCGCACACGGAGCTCAACTTGCACACAAGTGGCGGGTCTATGCACAGCTCGACTTGCGCAAGTGACAGGCCAGCACAGGTCACCCCACAACTCGACTTGCACAAGATAGCACGGGCCAGTTCCCCTCTCTCTCTCACACACACACACAGACACAGGGCCTTCGAACTGTAAAAGTTGGGGACCGCTTAGTTAAGGGACCCACTTTTAATGGAATGCCTTTCCACACTTCTTGCATTTGTGAGTTTTCTCCCCAGTGTGGATCCTTTTATGGGATTTCAGGTTACCCTTCTGAGTAAAGCTCTTTCCACACTCGGTGCACTTATGTGGCTTTTCTTCTGTGTGGATTTTTTTGTGGGAATTCAGGTTACTGCACTGGTTGAAGCACTTTCCGCATTCCGCGCATCTGTAGGGTTTCTCCCCGGTGTGTATCCTCTTGTGGGAGGTGAGCTGAAAGTTGTGGGTAAAATTCTTTCCACACTCGGGACATTTGTACGGTTTCTCTCCTGTGTGATTCATTCTATGGGAATTAAGGTTGGCCTTGTGGTTAAAGCTCTTTCCACAATCTGCGCACTTAAATGGTTTCTGCCCCGTGTGGATTATTTTATGGGAAGTAAGATACCTGCGCTGGCTGAACGTCTTCCCACAATCCATGCATTTATATGGCTTTTCCCCTGGATTGATCCTTTCCCTGGGAGCAAAAGAACTGCTCTCACGGAAAGGTTTCCCGTTCTGTTCATTTGATTTATTTCCGACGTTGGTTTTTCCACATTCAGAAAGGGTAGTAGTCCTATTGCTGCAATTTTCTTCATCCTCTTGGGACGAAGTCTCTTTTTTAGTGAGAATTGTATATGTTTCATGTAAATCTAAGTCTTCTTCAGAGGTTTCCGTGTTTTCCGCTTTTATGTTTTCTTTTGGTTCTCCTTTGGGAAGAATCTCTTGAATTTCAGGAGAGGGCAAATTTGAGCTGTTCTTGCTGTCATTTCCTGACAGATTTCTTTCAGGCTCTTTTGTTTCCGTTGGATTTGCAAAGTCCGCTCTCCTCTCTACATCTCCGAAGGTTTGGGAGGCTTCCTTGTTCTCTTGAACGTGATTTCCTTCAGAGAAAACGAATGCAGGAAAATTGAGGCAAGCAAAAATAAAGAGGAGGCAAGTTAAGAATTCATAGCACAGGAAATAAAAATGTTCTAGTATAATTCTGTCAAGGGTTCTGCATTATTTGGAAAGGTGTTCTGCTGATTAATGTTAAGTAGTCTGGTCTAAGCCAGTGATCTCCAACCTTTCTGGCTTGGCGGCCCAGTATGAATGGCGGTGGAAGAGGGGATGGTTCTGAGCAAATAGCAGGCACGTGTGTGAGCTCGTATATGCATACACTTCTCCTGAGTGGAGCTGCGTGTCAGCTTTGGAAGCCATATTTTACTCAGAAGCTTCCAAGCTGCCCCATCTTAGTGCCTGGGAATTTGGGAGGGGAGAATTTCATGAAGAGGTGGAAGATTAGACATAACAACATTCTTCTCATAAAGTCAAGGACAAGTTACCCTGCACCTGCAAAGGAGTGGTTGTGTCAACTCATTAAATATTTCTATGGTCTTTTTAGAGTTGCCAACAGAGAGAGAGTTGGAGCAGTGCAGCAAAACCAAAATTTATGCATTCCATAAAATATTTTCAAAGATATTAACTAGGTGACTGAAGTTTCTGCCACATAAAATTCTAACTGATGACTCTTAGCTATGGATGTGTCTCATTGGAGAATATGAATTATGATATACCCAGGAGGTGGGGGGAAAGCTAGGTTCAAGGGTGACAATGAATTATGTGTCTCAGTGTCAGCTACACCCAGGCAGTGCCGGCATCTTAACTCCCAATAAATCCTTTTGAAGTTTGGCTCGAGACTCATGATTTAAATGGGGGTAACTGCCGGAATCCTGACAGGTTGGAGGAGAGTCTCCAGTTGGGACGACGGTTGATTGGGCCAGGTCTGGTGGGTGCAGGAGATGGGTTTTGAAATTTCAATTGGGAAAGGAAAACCTGGAACCCTCCGATTCGGCTTTCCCCAGATGTGCCAGTATCATTAATAAATTCTTACTTGGATCAACTTTGTTTCTGAGTGCTGAATGAAATGGGGAGTTTCATTGGAACACTGACACTGCGAGTGCAATTGCCCACCCATCACGTAAGTGGAGTTGCGTGCGCATGCATGTTCTCCCGCCACTTGTGCAGCCCGTTCCCAAACGGGCTATAGCCCGGTAGTGGGCCGCAGCCCACCAGGGATTGGGGGACCCTGATCTAAGCCGTATAAAATTTGGACTTTCAGGGAAACAGGTGATTATAATGTTCATATGAATAAAACCCCACAGGATAAAAGCGAATTACTTCAGTTTTATGACCTTCTTAAACAATCCCCGCCCCCAAAAAATCCACCTGCTTCAATAAATGAGTATATGTATTTATGTATATGTTCATTTATTGAGTTATTTTTGCAAATAACTCAAAGCGGCCAACACATCCAACAGAATGTCCTCCTCCTCCTCTTTTCCCCACAACCACCCTGTGAGGTGAGTTGGGCGAAGAGGGTGTGACTGGCCCAAGGTCATTTGCACCGTTACACGATTTTGTTCAATAAATGAATTCTATTCGTTTGTTTGTTTATGGAATTTAAATTCATTTATTTAAGCAATTTATATTGCCGCCTATTTGGAAATGGCGACTCAAGGCGGCTTACGGAATATAAAACATCATATAAAAACAATAAAACTAATAAAAAAAAGAAATCTATAATAAGTTAATAAAATCATCCCCCACCCTGGCAATAGTAGTTAATGGGCTCTGGGTTCCCCAGGCCCACTGGCAGAACCAGCTCTTCAGAGCCTTCTGGAAGAATATTAGAGTGGCTGCTGTGGGTTCGCATAGGTTCGGGCGATCCTGTAGCTGGGTTCTGTGCAGTTCGGCGAAACCACGAATCCCACCCCTGGCTGCCTCCCGCCCCCCTTTTACAGGAGTCCCCATGCAGCCCGGTTTGGATGCCAGTTAAGTGCAGGGCCTGTGTGGATGCTCAGGGAGGGAGACAAACGGGCCTCCTGGAAGTTCCTGAAGTCCAGAAACGGGGCCATTTCCATCCTCCAGAGGGCCTCCAAAGCCCAGGAGAGGCCATTTTTGCCCTCCCAGAGGCTCGAGGAAAGCCTTCGGAGCCTGGGGAAGGCAAAAACATCCACCGACCCCTGCTGTGGTGCAGGAGGCCGACCAGGCCACGCCCACCCAGCAACCAGGTAGAGAACTGGTCGCTAAACTTTTTGAAGCCCACCCCTGGGCCGTTCTAATCTCTGGAGAGATGGTGTTCCATAATTCCACTTATGGATTCTTATCAAGTCACGGCTGGAATTCAGCTTTAAGGAAGTGAGGAATCGGGGAAAAGAAGTTTGTAGTATTTATTCTGGGGGATGGACAAGGGAGATGACGGCAGCCAGGAGCTGCGCTAACTAGCTCTACAGATAGTCCTGGACGTATGACCGCAATTGAGCCCCAAATTTGTGTTGCTAAGTGAGAAATGTGTTGAGTTCTGCCCCATTTTGTGACAGTTCTTGCCACAGGGACTAAGCGAATCCTTGCAGTTGTTAAATTAGTAGCACGGTTGTTAAGTGAGTCGAAAAAAGGGAGCATGTGACACGGCAGCCGTCCTAAAGAGGAACCACTTGTCAAGCATCCAAACGTAAATCGCATGACCACCACGAGATGGTGCAATGTTCCTGAGTGTGATTACTGGTTCTAAGTCCCTTTTGTTCAGTACCACTGTAACACTAAATAAACTGTCGTAAGCCGAAGACTACCTGCAATTTTGTTGCTTGTCTTGAAACACCAGCCATTATCTGGAGAAAAGTTAACAGTTGAGAGTAGAAACAGGGAGGGATTTGAGCAGTCAACATAATAACATTGATTATCTGGTGCCATTTAATCAATCTCTCACCAAGAAGATAAAAAAACCAGCGCTGCATTTTCCCAACCATTTCTTCTAATCATCAGAACAAAGAGCGGGGATCCTTACTCAGAAAGGCTAAATTTCTGGAGTTCTCCAGCATAATTTCTCGGTACAGAGATTTTTGATCAGGATCTAGCTGAGACCATTCCTCCTTGGAAAAATGCACGGCCACCTCTTCGAAAGAGACGAGAACCTGTGTAAAAATAGAAGAGTCCATTTTATTTGCCAGTTCTCGCCTTTCGGCTCAACGATACGTAACACAGACATTTGCAAAGGGTTAGGTCAGTTCACCTATCTCAATTTCATGTCAACATTTCTGCAGGAAGCACACTACATGAGAAAGGGGGTAATAATCATGACAAAAGGCTAGGAGACTAAAAACTATGAAGAACGGTTGCAGGAATTAAAGATGGATACTCTACAGCAGTTGTCCCCAACCTTTTTGTACCAGGGACCAGTTTCATGCAGAAACACTTTTCAAGGACCGGAGGGGGGACACTTTTTCAAGAAGGGGGAGGGGAGGAGTCTGAGTTTGGTGGTTTGCTTGCAGACGTTTCATTACCTGACTAGATAACATCTGATGTTGTTACCTAGTCGGGTAATAAAACGTCTGCCAGCAAACCACCAAGTTCAGGGAGGCTCAGGACAAGTCCCTGCAGGATGGCTGAGAAGCCCCGCCTCTCAGCCCTGCCTCCCTCAGCCTCATCCCTCAGGTGTCTCCCTCCCTCCCTCCCTCCCTCAGCCTCATCCCTCAGGGGTCTCCCTCCCTCCCTCAGCCTCATCCCTCAGGGGTCTCCCTCCCTCCCTCAGCCTCATCCCTCAGGGGTCTCCCTCCCTCCCTCAGCCTCATCCCTCAGGGGTCTCCCTTCCTCCCTCAGCCTCATCCCTCAGGTGTCTGCCTCGTTCCTCTCTGTCGCTCTCTCTCTCCTCCACCAGCCCAGGAAGAAACTGCTTCAAAGAAGCCGGCAGGGTGGCTTTTCCTGTCGGCGCAGCTCCTCCAAAGCGCCTGTTCACCCCCACCCCGCCGCCCGCGGTTCAATCTAGTGCTCCGTTCTGCCTGCCTGCCTGCCTGCCTGCCTTCGTTTCTGGTTGTTTCGGAGCAGCTTCGGCTGAGTAAAAGAGGCGAATAGTTATTATTCTCAGCCAAAGCTACTCCAAAAGAACCAGAAACGAAGGCAGGCAGGCAGGCAGAACGGAGCACTGGATTGAACCACGGGTGGCAGGGTGGGGGTGAACTGGAGGAGCTGCGCTGACAGGAAAAGCCACCCTGCCGGCTTCTTTGAAGCAGTTTCTTCGTGGGCTGGTGGAGGAGCGAGAGAGCGATTGAGAGAGGAACGAGGCGGGAGGAAACCGAAGCCGCTGAGCAGGACGGGCTTTGGTTGCTTCCTCCCTCCCCTTCTTTCATTTGTGTCCTTGATCCCTGATCCCAGCAGCATTCACCAAAGGCGAAGAAAGCCGCCATTTTTATTTTATTTTTATTTTCTTTGCGGCCCGGTATCAAATGATCCACGGACCGGTGGTTGGGGACCCCTGCTCTACAGAAAAGAAGGATTGGGGGGACATAATAGCAACACTCCAATATTTGAGGGATTGCCACCAAGAAGAGAGGGTCAACTTATTTTCCAAAGCATGAAGTGGTACTAATGCTTCATGTGATTTTGATTCTATGCCTTTCTTTATATAACTAGTTTATGTTACCATCAGGGAGGCGTTATGGGTGTCTTAAAATGAGGACTAATAGACTTAAGAAACAGTTTCTTTTCCAGGGCAATAATTGTCTTGAATCAAAAAATGCATATGTGATTTAGTCCTATGTATATAGTGGCATTTTTAAACTATCTAACTTACTATATGTTTTAGACTAGGTTTTAAGACTAGGTTTTCAATTATTATTTTAATTATTTTAATTTTTAGTGTAGTGATTGTGATGTGGTGTTTGGGACACTGTGCTGGAGTAGCTTTCAAATTTCATTGTATTTGTAGAATGCAATGACAATAAAGGTATTCTATTTTATTCTATTCTATTTTGGCTGCCGCCGCACACTGCTGACTCATGTTTAAGTGATCATCCATCAAGACTCCGAGGTCCCTCTCACAGTTACTGTTTTTGAGCCAGCTTTCACCTAATGTGTGCTTGTACGTTTGCTTTTCACAAAAAAAATTACGAGTAGTCCCATCGCTGGTTTTCATTCTACTTGACAGATACAGGACAACATGCTGGTGTGATTATCTTTAATGTTTTAGTTGATACACCGCAAAATCTCCTGAGGGATTGAACCTGCCCACTCCTTCTTAACAACTTTACAAAGTGAGTGAACCCATGAAAAAGATTTTAATTTGTGAAGTGCTATCAACATTCGGATGACAGACGAATTTCGGCTCCTTGTCCAAACAACAGTTTAACAAAGGAGCTATACCGTCACAATTAGTATAAAGATAGAAATTAGAAATGGGGAGAAGATCACCTTTTTGATTTGGGAATTATTCTATTAGTGGGTAGAAAATAGTAGAAGTTAGAAATCTGGATATGTAAACATAGATGTCTAATGGAATAATGAACACCGAATAAGCAAAGCTTAAGATTATTTGGTGGTTAATTGGCTATAATTGTGCTGTCTACTTGAAGTTTATAGATGTTTGATATTATTAATGGATTACAAATAAAATTGAACAGAGGGTCTAATCAATGTAAAATTCGTAACAAGGATAAGTGAAGATGAAGAGATATTGAGAATAGTTATAACTATTGTGTGTATAAGACATTATCGGTATTCAATAGAGAATGTAGAGATTGTACCCAGATGGTATAGAGATATAGATTCTCCACCACATGTAGATTCATAGATCCTAGATTCATAGATACACCAATTTGTAGATTCTCTACCATATGTAAATTCATACATTCTCTACCTTACATTGAGTATATGAAAATATACTCCAACTGATCTATCATCCATGACATTTTGGCTCCTACCTGAGTTGGATGTTCAACTGCTTTTTCATCTCCAGCAGAGAAAGGAGAAGAATCTATCAGTGCCGGATCTCCTGCAAGATAAAAGTGAGATACATTTTTCAGAAACGTAGTAATTACGTTATTTGTAAGCATTACTCAAAAGAGGGCCCAGAGAATGAGCGGGGGGAGGAAATGTCTCTTTCTGAGGAAACTTCTCTTACTGGTGGAGGTGGCCTGACTTTGATCTTCATGGAAGATCTCCCTGAAGAGCAGATCCCGGGAAGACTCTGGTGGATCCCTCCTTTCCTGCAGATTCTCAGTAACGGACTTCAAGTCAGCCCTCTGGAACGGAAAGCCCTGAAAAAGCAAAGAAATACAAATAATGGAACCTACAAAAAGGAAGCAGATGCTCATTGGAACAACTGGCCTTGAACGTCTCCTTTCCTTAGTATCTTCCTAATGCTACAGGTAATCCTCAACTTACAACCACTCATTTAGTGACCATTCAAAGTTACAACATTGAATAAAGTAACTTCTGACCATAAACGAGCCACGGTGGTGCAGCGGTCAGAGTGCAGCACTGCAGGCTACTTCTGCTGCCTGCAATTTGGCAGTTTGAATCTCACCAGACTCAGACTTTCCATCCTTCCAGTCAGTAAAATGAGGACCTAGATTGTTGGGGGCAATAGGCTGACTCTGTAAACCACTTAGAGAGGGATGTACAAGCACCGTGAAGCGGTGCGATTGCTATTTTTCACAGTTATGACCTTAGCAGTATCCAAGAAGAAATGGAATATTATAGGATTTGGAATTTATTTTATAAATGGTTGAAAAATAAAGTAAGAAATCAAATGATATTGTTATGATATATAATAATGAACAGGTTGTAATATGAATGTACACTTAGCAAAAATGTATACAAATATCAATAGTTGCACAAGATGTATGTACCCAGTCGACACACTGTGTAACTGAAAGATGGATTTGGGGTTGTTGTTTTTTTTTGAAAAAACCTTTCTGATCGACAAGCTCAGCATCTTCACCACTTCGCTGCCGTGTCGCCCCCTGTAAGAATCCCAACACATGATTATTCTTTGACACCCTATTTTTAAGTTTACCAAGGGTAAGTGTCTCACCTGAGCCTCTCCCTGCTCCTTCTCCTCCTCCGCCTGGCTCAGGAGAAATCCTTCGGCCAAGGCCACTGCCTGGCAGCTGGTCTCGGCTCCACACTCCCGGATCCAGCTCTCCATCTCAGGGGGCAAGAAGGACAAGAACTGGTCCAGGATCACCAGGTCCTGCATCTGCACCTTCGTGTTCATTTCCGGCTTTAGCCACTGGCGGCAAAGCTGGTGGAGACGGCTGCACATCTTCCGAGGGCCTTGTCTCCACAAGGAGGAGGACAGAGCCCTCATCTTCCTCCGGGTGACGACCCGCAGGACACGCCGAAGCTCCTCCATTTTCTTCCACGGGGCACCTTTCTTCAAGCGGATGTCCGTCTCTGCCTGCTGTCCGGAGGCCGCCTCCTTTGGGTAGGGTCTCCTTTGGACAGACCTGAAGTTGGGGGCAACCGTCTTTTCCGACTCCAGAAGCTCCTGGTCGGCGCCCGTTGCGACGTCCTTCTTCCTCCATGTGACGATGTCCTTCAAACCGGAGGTGTCCATCTCTGTCTGCAGGCGCCCACCTGTCTCCTTTGCAAAGGGAGACCTGCAGTCTGTGGTCGGCATCTTCCTTGGCCTAAGATGCTCCTGGGAGCGGTCTTTGGGGAAGGTCTCCGCAGACACTTCTTGGGGGGCCCTGTGTTCTAGTCCTACCTCGGTCAGGGGGACTTTTGGGACAGTCCCATTCAGAGTATCTCCTTCTTCTTCTTCCTCCTCCTCCTTCACTACCACCATCTCCAACGATCCTTGGGCTTTGGGGCTGGCCCCATCCGCGGTTACTTCTTCCTCCTCCTCTTCCTCCTTCACTACCACCATTTCCAGGGGTCCTGGGACTTTGGGCAGGGTCGTCCCACCGGGAGTCACTTCCTCCTCCTTCACTACCACCATCTCCGGGGACCCTGCCCACTCGGCGTTCACCAGCTCCGCCGACCGCCAGCTCCGCAGCTCCTTGCGCACCAGGCGCAGCGCCTTCTCCAGCAGCGGCCGCAGCTCCCGCAGAGGCAGCTCGGCCCCGCGCTCGGCCCAGCCTTCCTCCTGCAGAACCTGGAGCAAAGCTAGCAGCCGCTTCGGCCGGCCGCGCCCTCCTTCCCGCAGCAACAGCGGCTCCAGCGCCCGGATCGCCTCGCCGGGTCTCTTCTCCAGCAGCGCCTCCAGGGCCAGCTGCAGAGCCAACGCGGCGTCCCAGGGCAGGCTCTGCCGCTTGGCTACGTCCAGCTCGGCCGCCAGCCCCAGCAGAGCCGCCCGGAGCGAGGACACGCGGGGCTTCCACCCTTGCCTCCGCCTCGAGGTCCGCGGGGCCGGGTCCGCGGCCAGGGTTCTGCCTTCGACCAGCGTCTGGATGGCGCGCAGGAGCGCCATCTCCAACCGCAGCAACCCTTGCAGCCGTTCCTGCTCGGGCTCCGATAGCGACGCGTCCCTGTCTAGCAGAGCCTCCCGGCCGCGCCGGGCCTCCCTGAGCTGCGTGCAGAAGCGCTCCAGGTCCGGCGGCCCGTCCAGCTTCACCGCCCAGCGCCAGCGGGCCTGGACCTGCGGGGACACGTGCGCCACCAGCAGAGCCTCGGCTTTGGCCAGCTGGCGCGCCAGCCGCTCCGGGGAGAAGCCCTGCGCCTCCATTGCCTCGCGACGCCCTCCTGGCTCCCGGCCGCTCACTTAGCAAAGGGCGGCGTCCTCACCCCCCCCCCACCCACCCCCACTTACCGCCCTCTGCCGACTCACCCTCCTCCGGAAAAGGCGGGGCTCCGTGTGGGCCCCGCCCCTCCTGGTAATGCTGGGAAATCTCCTTTGTAGGCCCTTCAACCCGGCGCCCAGGGGCGCCGCCTGGATAAGGAATACAGGAGAGCCGAGTCGAGTACAGTAGAAATAGGAATAGAGTAAATAGAGTACAGTAAAGTAGGAATAGAAATATGTAGAGTTGAGTTGAGTAGAGTAGAAATAGAGTAGAGTAGAAATAGAAATAGAGTTGAGTAGAGTAGAGTAAAGTAGAAATAGAAATAAGTTGAGTTGAGTAGAGTAGAGTAGAAATAGAGTAGAGTAGAAATAGAAATAGAGTTGAATAGAGTAGAAATAGAAATAATAGAAATAGAAATAAATAGGGTAGAGTGCAGTAGAAATAGAGTAGAGTAGGAATAGTATAGAATAGAATAGCAGAGTTGGAAGGGACCTGGGAGGTCTTCTAGTCCGACCCCCTGCTTAGGCAGGAAACCCTATACCATTTCAGACAAATCGTCATCCAACAACTTAAAAACTACCAGTGTTGGAGCATTCAAAATTTCTGGAGTCAAGTTGTTCCACTGATTAATTTTTCTAACTGTCAGGAAATTTCTCCTTAGTTCTAAGTTGCTTCTCTCCTAGATTGGTTTCCGTACTGAGTAGAAATAGAAATAGAGGAGACCAGAGTAGAAAATAGAATAGAATAGAATAGAATAGAATAGAATAGAATAGAATAGAATAGAATAGAATAGAATAGAATAAGAAATAAATAGAATAAGAAGAGAAGAGAAAGCTGGAAGGGTTCTGGAGGTCTTTTTGTCCAGCCCTGTGCTCGAGCAAGAGACATGGCCATTTCAGACAAGTAGCTGTCCAGTCTTTTCTTTAAAAACCCAATTATGAAGAACCCACAATTTCTAGATGCAAGCTGTTCCACTGGTTAATTGTCCTCACTGTTTGGAAGTTTCTCCTTAATTCCGGGTTGCTTCCCTCCTTGATTAGTTTCCATTCATTGCTTCTTGTCCTGGTCTCTGGTTGCTTTGGAAAATAATTTGACCCCCTCTTTTTTGTGGCAGCCCCTCAAACGTTGGAACCCTGCTATCAGCGTATCAGTGCTATCGCCTAGAACACTGCTATCTAGGCACAAAAGAGAGTCTCCTTCGCACTTCTGCGCCTAGATTAGCAGTAGGGGAACACCTCCCACCCGCCTTGCTTCCATCTTTTGAGCATCCCAGAATTCCTGAGCCAGCACCGTGGACTTCATCTCCCAGAATTTCAGTGCTGGCTCAAGAATTCTGGGAGTTGAAAGTCTACAAATCATCAAAGGGCCATGGTGAGAGGGATTTTTGTAAGAGTTAGCACAGCGGTGTTCAAACTTGGCAACCTTAAGACTTGTGGACTACAACTCCCAGAATGCTGGCTGGGGAATTCTGGGAGTTGAAGTCCACAAGTCTTAAAGTTGCCAAATTTGAAGATCCCCAAGTTAGCAAGAGGGGAACTAATAGATTTGTTAATATTTGTTGAAGAAAAAGTCGGTAGTCATATCTCATAGCTTTAGGGGGTTTTTTCTTCCATCTTCTTTCTATAGATTTGTACACAGATTTACAGATTTGGAAGGGACCGTGTAGGTCATCTAGTCCAACCCCCTGTCCAAGCAGAAAAGCCTAGACCATTTCTGACAAATGGCAGTCCAATCTCTTCTTGAAACCCTCCAGTGATAAAGCCTCCCAAGCCAAGCTGTTCCATTGGTTGATTATTATCACTATCAGAAAATTTCTCTTTATTTCCAGGTTAAATCTCTCCTTGATCAGTTTCCATCCATATTCCTTGTCTGGCCTTTGAGTGCTTTAGAAAATAGCTTGAATCCTTCCTCTCTGTGGCAGCCCCTCAGATATTGGAAGACTGCTATAACGTCTCCCCTGGTCCTTCTCTTCACTAGAGTGGCCAGGCCCAGTTCCTGCAACTGTTCATCATATATTTTAGTCTCCAGTCCCCTCATCATCCTGGTTGCTCTTCTCTGCACTTTTTCTGAAGTCTCAACATTTTTATAGCGTGGTGACCCAAACTGGATGCTAATTCTTGGAAGAAAAAAATAGGTTGATTACTTCATGGAATAAAAGGCCTTTGACACCCATTTGAAAAAAATTCAGATATGAGGACAGATCCTTACTGAGAGAAGCCACATTCCTAGAATTCTCCAGCGTGACTTCTCTGTGAAGGTTTTTTTGGTCAGAATCCAATAGAGCCCACTGCTCCTCGGAGAAATTCATGGCCACCTCCTTGAAGGACATCACAGCCTGAAGGTAGACAACATTGTTGTGATTAACCAGAATATTCTAGAAAGTTTTGAAGGATCTTTTCCTTGACTTGCTCAAGTAGTCTTTGACTTATTCATTCAGTGACTGTTCAAAGTTACGATTTATTTATTTTTTATTTATTTTGAGTTGTCAATTGCTTACAAGATAATAGATATAAGTGAAAACACAGTTATGAATACATGGATACATATAAGAAAAATAAAAGAAACAATAGGATAGGGATGGTAGGCACGTTGGTGCGCTTATGCATGCCCCCTACAGACCTCTTAGGAAAGGGGTGAGGTCAATAGTTTAAGGTTAAAGTTTTTGGGGTTTGGGGAAGAAACCACAGAGTCAGGTAGAGTATTCTAGACATTGACTACTCTGTTGCTGAAGTCGTATTTCCTGCAACCAAGTTTGGTGCGGTTAACCTTGAGTTTGTATCTATTGTGTGCTCTTGTGTTGTTATGGTTAAAGCTGAAGTATTCATTGACAGGTAAGTCATTGCAATGTATGATTTTATATACCATACTTACATCTCACCGAAGATGGCGCAATTCAAGGTTTTCTAGGTCTAGAATTTCAAGTCTGGTGGCATAAGGTATTCTGCAACAAGTAGAAGAGTGGAGAACTCTTCTTGTTAAATATTTCTGGACTTTCTCACCTGTGCTAATATAAGATACGTAATGTGGTTTCCAGACTGATGAGCTGTATGCAAGTACTGGTCTAGCAAATGATGGCCAAGGGTGGGCTCAGTGGTGGGATTCAAATATTTTTACCACCGGTTCAGTGGGCGCGGCTTGGTGGGCACGCTTTACGTGTGTGCACACACTTTGTGTGTGCGTGCGCACCGAACGTACACTTTGCTTAGGCATAGAGGTGTTCTAACACACCTCCTGCAAGCCTGCACGATCCTGCACGATTGCTTCAGCAACTGCCGCGCGGCACTCTTCTGTGCCGCGCAAAGCAGCTGTGCTTCAAATTCAGAGGATAATGTTGAGTATGGGAGCCAGGACAAGCAGGTGGGCCCAACAGCAGAGTGGTGGAGAGAACCGTTTCGATCTCCGCTGCTCATCACTGCTACCGGCTCAGCAGAACGGGGCCAAACTGGTAGAATATCACCACTGGGTGGGCTTCAAAAATTTCAGCAATTGGTTCCCTGCCTGGTTGCTGGGTGGGTGTGGGCGTAGCCATGGTGGTGTCGCCTAGTTGGCCTCCTGCACCATGGTGGAGCGGGGGAGGATTTTCACCTTCCCCAGGCTCCGGAGGCATTCCTTGAGCCTCTGGGAGGGCGAAAACTGCCTCCCCTGGGCTCTGGAGACCCAAAACATGCCTATATCCGGACTTCCAGAACTTAGGGAGGCCCCTATTTCCCCCTCCCCGAGCCTCTGCACAGGCCCTGCACTTACCGTGCATCCAAAACGGGCCGTGTGGAGACTCCTGGGAGGGGCAGGGTGGGGTGGGTGGGGCCAGCAGGGGTGGGATTTGGCGGTTTGCCGAACCAGCCATAATGTTAGCTACAGGTCCACCCGAACCCAGGTGAACCCGTAGCAGCCCACCCTGATGATGGCACTGAAAAAAGTAACTTAGAACCCATTTTTGCTTGTCCTCTGCTGCCTAGGGAAGTGGACAGCCTGTGCCACCATCCAGTGGTCCTCTGGGTGGCCAGTGAGGGATGGCGAAGCTTCTCTTGAGCAGGGGTTGCCAACCTCAGGGACCACCAAACTCATAATTTTAAATCCCACGGACAACCCACAAAAAGTCAGAAGGAAAATTCCCCACCCCGTTTTCCTACCGATTGATCGTTCTTTATTTGGGATTGCAGGATACTGCCTTTATCTCTGTTCTCAGTGGGGGAGAGAGAGAGAGAGACTTTTGGCTTCATGAAAAGGAAAGCAGCAGAAGTTTCTCTTTCTCTACCCCAAATTCTGCCAGAAATGAGTCTTTGTGAGACCTGTCATGCTGGTACAGCCTCTTGGAGTAGGATACCTTGCAGGGTCCCAAAGACTTATTTCTGACAGAGTTTGGGGCACAGAAAGAAAGACTTTTGTTGCTTTCCTTGCATGCAGCCAAAAGCAGAAAAAGAAAGAAGTGAAAAGAAGCAGCCCAGTGACCAGGCCAAGCATGTGGGGTGAGTGGAGCAAGTCCTCCCCCTCCACCCTTTCCCTCCTCCCCTCACAACCTCATATTGTTCGCAATGCAAGTGATGCAAGCCTTGTGTTCCCAGGGGGCCATGTGGGTGGAGCAGCCTTGTTCTCAGCTGTTCGTCCGACATTAGGGCAAACATAGACCACTCACTCTTGTAGATGTTTGAAGAGTTTACTCGCCTCTCGTGCCCAAAACAGTGGGTAACAACAAGCAAAAATTGTATTAAAGTCGGCTCTGGTTTGCATCGCAAGTTAGAGTAGTATTTATACATGCCTTTCATCTAATTCCTTAATACACATAACTACCTTCTGGCCGCTGCTGCTGCCTAACATTCAGAAGTTCATAATTAAGTATGGTAACTTTCTTTCAGTCTCATCTCGGCAATGCGGTAACTTGTCTTCAGTCCCGTATCGACGATTCCATTTACCCTCACATTTGTACCCTGTCCCGTTCCAGCCCCATCGCCTAACTACACCACCCCCCATGATTTCGTCCACAGCTGACAGAGAGACGCTGACAGTTGCTACAGATACGGTGACACAGAATCGATCATGCAAGTCCATTCGTCTTGGTTGTCTCGGCTCCATCTCATTCATCAATGGAGTTGTGACACTTGTGTTCCCACGCAGCCTGGATTAATTGCTTTGGGGGTGATGCTTTGGGGGTGACATTTCTCTGCGGACCAGCAAAATTTTCTCACGGACCACCAGTGGTCCCCAGCCCACTGGTTGGCAACCACTGCTCTGGGGGACAAGAATTGTGTTCTCTGTGGTCTTGCCTTCATCCGCTGGAAACCACAGGCACCCCCAACACAAGTGACGTTGAGCTGCCACGCTCACCCTGACCACGTCCCACCACATCCCGAAGGTCAAACAAAACCTTGATATGGCACTCAATTAAATTGAGTTTGACACCCCTGGACTAGAAGACATCCAAGGTCCCATATAGCTTTGTTCTTCTGTTAATAGCAAGAGCACTTATATACTGCTTCACGGTGCTTTACAGCCCTGTCTAAGAGGTTTACAGAGTTAGCTCTGGTTCCTCATTTTACTGACCATGGAAGGATGGAAGGCTGAGTCAACCTTGAGCCAGTGAGATTCGAACTGTTGGCAGAATTAGCCTGCAATGCTGCATTCTAACCATTGTGCCATCATGGCTAAGTACAAGAGGTAGCATTTGGTTCTGTGTGGTCTTGGGCATGTTGTAGATTGTGATCTACCTTTGCAGCATGATGAATTCAGTTGGTCTTTAGGATGCTCAGTGTTCTGACCCAAACCTTTTTCCAATAAAACAAACATGAACCAAAGGGAACAGAAACCTTTTAATGATTCTTACGAATCCCCAGTTAAAAGACTGCTGCAAACTAATTAACTTTGATAAGCACAAGCCTCGCCAAAACTGTGCAAGGCTGCCAAGAATAACAGATAAGAAATATTTCACAACACAAGAGTCTTCAAATATTAACTTAGGATACTGTAATGTCCACGAGGCTGAGTTTCAAAAAAAATCTTTGCTTCCTGCAAAGAACGTTCGCTTCACAGCTGGCTTTTATCTTCTTGAAGGAGGGGCCATTACCTTGTAGCCTTACTCCTGAGTCGCCTGTGCTGCGGCAGCTGCTCTTTCCTGCGAGCAACTCTGCGCGCATGCGCACTTGGCACAGCTCCTCGGGAAACTCCTCATTGCTGCTGCTAGCCCCCACAATCTCTGAAGGTAGCAGTCCACTCCCTAATGCTCCTGGCCCCTTATCGATGTCCTCGCTCTCCTCAGCCGTCTGCACCTGCTGCCGGCTAACTACGACACCCAGCAAGCTAAATCTCAGTTATCTCTGTTTCATTTATACTCATAATCCTCCTGCCCCTTAACTGGTAATAGCTCTGAATGCAGTCACACATCACACATGTCCTATTTCAATTGCAGCAATGAGATTATGGTTCCTTGGTGTGTTCTGCACTGAACTAGAGGTCTCCAAAGGTTGACAGCATGTATTATTTGCTGAGCCTTCTCCTACCTGAACTGCAAGCGGAGTTGCTGTTTCGTTTTCACCAGGAAAAAGAGATGTTTCAAGAAGTACCACCAACATTGTACTCTCCTCTGTGAGGAACATAAAGGGGATAGAAACAGAGGGTTTTTTTTAAAAAAATGTATATAATTTCTAGGGAGTGTCTCTATCACATCTAACCCATCTAGATTAGAGCACAGTGGCTCAAGTGATTGGAGGATTGGGCCAGAGGATGGCAAGCCTGTATGTGCTGTCCTGACAGTTTATAATTAATGGGGAATTGGCATAGTTAGTTAGGAATTGGGAGCTGTCCCCTGAAGGGAATGCTTCATGGTAAATGTAGTTAATGCATCCTGGGAAATGTAGTCCATGGCATGTGGTCACATCTGTAATTCTGATTGGTCACTGAATTGACCCTTGGTTGGTTGTGGGAGGTTCCTGCACTCTTGCCTGGACCCCAGCAGCATGCTGGTGTCTCATCCCCTTGCTCCTTCATCATGGGATGAAAGATCACTCTTCTTTTACACTATGAAGTCAGCTATGCAAAGATTTGGACATTGAGATGAATCTCAACGTAACCGTGAGTTATATTTGAGGATGCCTGATGAACCAATAAAGAAGCTTTGTATGGATGCCTTTGTAGAGTTTAATCTGTCTGCCTTATATTCAGCTACTAATTAAAGGGCAGAACTCTGTGTTTGAGACCTGGCAGCTGCCATAGGATAGGGCTGAGTTCTCAACCTTCACTCCAACTCCAGAGTACGTAGCAAGTACAGCAGATTACCCAGGCTACAGTTCTCCAAAGTCTTTCCCTTTGAATAAACCTGTTTGTTCAGAAAAGATGTGACCACAAGCCCAATTTTTTTTGGGGGGGGGGGGGAGCCCACAAACAAGGGAGGGCTTTTCCAGAGCAGCCCCTCCCCTCCAAGCAGAGATTCCCTCGAAGGAAGGGGATCCCCTTAAAAAGAGATAGGGAATCCTCTTCAGTCTGCAAACAGACTGCAAATAGCAATGCTACAACTCAGCGCAGATGCTCCGGATATCAACTACGTAGCACTTGCAAAAGATCAGCACCCCCGTCTCTCCCCACTCCTGTCTCTGTGATTGGACACCCAACGAATTTGTCTTGGTGCATATGTTCTCAGTGTACATAAAAAGAAAGATACATTCGTCAAGAATCATAATGTACAAGACTTAATATAGTCATAGGGTACAATAAGCAATCAAATCATATTAGGAAACAGTCAATATAAATCATAAGGATACAAACAACAAAGTTACAGTCATACAGTCACAAGTGGGAGGGGATGGGTGATGAGAGGATTAATAGTGATAGTATAGTTGCACAGTGTTAAGGGAATCATTTCTTTAGCAAAGTGATGGCATTCGGGAAAAACTGTTCTTGCGTCTAGTTCTTGTGTGTAGTGCTCTATAGCATTATTTTGAGCATTAGAGTTGAAACAGTTTATGTCCAGGATTTGAGGGGTCTGTAAATATTTTCATAGCCCTCTTTTTCACTCATGCAGTATACAGGTCCTCAAAGGAAGGCAGGTTGCTTTTTCTGCAGTGCTAATTATACTCTGAAGTCTGTGTCTATCTTGTTGGGTTGCAGAACCAAACCAGACAGTTATAGAGGTGCAGATGATCCTCAATAATTCCTCTGTAGAACTGTATCAGCAGCTCCTTGGGTAGTTTGAGCTTTCTGAGTTGGTGCAGAAAGAACGTTCTTCGTTGTGCTTTTTTGATGCCATTTTTGATGTTAGTTGTTCATTTTAGGTCCTGAGATATGGTGGAACCTAGAAATTTGACGGTCTCTACTGTTGATACTGGGTTGTCTATTATTGTTAAGAGGTGGTAGTATGGGAGGGTTTCTCCTAAAGTCTACCAACATTTCTATGATTTTGAGTGTGTTCAGTTCCAGATTGTTCCGGTTGCACCACGAGGCTAGTTGTTCAACCTCCCGTCTGTATGCAGATTCACTGTTGTCTTGAATGAGACCAATCACTGTTGTATCATCTGCAAAGTTCAGAAGTTTAACAGATGGATCATTTGAGATGCAGTCATTGCTGTATAGGGAGAAGTGGAGAGAGCATACAGTCTTGGGGGGGCGGGCTGTGCGAAGTGTACAGGTATCTGTCTAGCTTAGCTTGCTACTTCCTGTTAGGAACCTTATGATCCACTTACAGGTATGTTCAGGTACTGCTAGCTGGTTTAGTTTAGTTAGAAGAATGTCTGGAATGATGGTATTGAATGCTGAGTTGAAATCTACAAAGAGGACCCTTGCGTAGGTATTTGGAGATTAAAGATGTTGTAGGATGTAGTGCAGAGCCATATTAATAGCACCATCTGTCAATCTATTTGCTTGGTATGCAAATTGCAGGGGGTCTAGCAGCATATCCAAGATGATTTTCAGGTGTGACAGCACTAGCCTTTCAAAGGTTTTCATAACTATAGACGTTAGAGCAACTGGTCTGTAGTCATTCAGCTCCTTGATGGAAGATTGCTTCACCACTGGGATGATAGTAGAGCGTTTGACGCAAGAAAGAACATAGCACATCTCTAGTGATTTATTAAGGATTTGGGTGAAGATTGGGGCCAATTGATCAGCACAAACCTTTAAACGGGAGGGTGTTATCTTGTCTGGGGCCCGGTGCTTTTCCTGGCTTTTGTCTGTGAAATAGATCTTGCAATTTTTTTTTTTTCTGTGATCAACAGAGGTTTTGAACCTAATGGGTTGGGGTCAGTTGTGGGAGGTTTGGCTGTTGTTGGTGAATCCTCCAACCTATCTAGTGCTTTTTTTGTTAAGTAAGAGGTTTTAAAACAAAGATGAGTATCAGTGGAAATTAAGGTTATCATTTGGCCTGAAAGTGATCTGTGGATGCCAATATCTAAGTGGTGCAGATTCCCTAATCATTTCAAGTAACTCCCTCTGATGAGTATATCCACTAGACTAGAGCAGAGTTGCAGGCAGAAATGCAATTAGTCCTAAATCCCTTACTATTGTTTCAGCTTTTCTTCCTTTGCTTACTATTGTCAAAATCTACCTTTCCACCCTGCTTCACGTTATGTAATGCAAGTAATAAGTGACAAAGAAAACCATAAGGAGAACAGGGTTAGTGATGCTGAATTAGAACATGCAACTCGTAGGCTGTTTGTCCTAATTTTGTGCTGATCTTTCCTTGCCTTCCCTCGTGTTGCCCATCTCTGGACTACACAATCTTATCAATATCTTTTTTTATGTGAGGTCTCCAGAACTGGACACAGTATTCCAAATGGTATCTCACTAAAGCCCTATGTAGAGGGATAGGACCTCCTTTTTGCTGATGGTGATACATCTGGTGATGCCTCTCAGAATTTTGTTTGCCTTCACATGTACCTGGCCACAATGTTTACTTATTTTGCAGTTATCATTGTTTCAGTGCCATGGCAACTACTTTCACATAGTCGGGTAAAAAAAGGGAAGAGAAAGCAGTGGTAGGGAAATGTGGGTATATATTAAGTTCCCATAGGTAGGCAGCCTATTGGCCAACCCAGGCAGTCCCTGATTTACAATAATTTATCAAGTAACCATTCAAAGTTACAATGGCAATGAATGATGGTTCTGACTGCCTCCCTCCCTACCACCTTTCCTCCCAAATTAAGAACTACTTCAAAAAATTACTTCTGTCCTTCCTGATGAAAGACACAGAAATTTGAATGGGAACTTTCTCTGGGATGTCAAGATACCAAAAATAATCAATGAAGGAAAATATGTGTAGTACCCAGTTGAAATGAAGGGTTCTTGGTGTTCTCTGAGCTTGGTTGTGTTGTTGCAGACATTTCATTAGCCAAACTAGGGGAACATCATCAGTGCACCAACCAACCTCAGAGGGCACCAAGGATCCTTCAGTCCAACTTGCGTCCACTGTGTCAAATTATGATCTGAGTCTACCAGGATGAATGGAGAAGGAGGAACCTTTTTCGGTCAAAAACCTCTCATGTGATAGAATAGTGAGAGATGTCAAAGTAGTATTTGTGGAAAAAACTTCAGGGTGAACAATTTGTCTTTCAAACAAGGGACCAGAATGAGCAGAAGCTGAAACAAATGCATGGGCGAAAGATATTTTTCAAGCATTAGGGCCACATTTTTGTCTTTTTATGATGTGTCATAACATTAAGGTATCTTAAAATTATCAGTCATGTAGCTACATGCTAAACATGCATAAAATTCTCTTCGTTGCATTAAAAATTAACTCACTAAAGTGTTTGGATGGCCTTGGAGAATAGGGGGGCATATTTCAGCTGCTGCTCAGTTGAACCTGTTTTTTCAAATATCCTTATTAAATATTGTGTCCAACTGGAGAAAAAAAAGAAATACAGAAAGAAAAAACAGACACATCCATTTTAAAAAATGGGTTTTTAACCACTTTTCCATCCTTTTACATCAGGCTTGTCCAACCTGCGGCCCAAGGGCCGCATGCGGCCCAGGTCACCTTGTAATGCGGCCCAGTGCCCACCCCAACCTTTGTGCCAGAGCCAGTGAGGAGGAGAAGCAGGTGCGAGGCAGGGCGAGGCGAGCGCCAGGCCAAGCAGCAACAGAAAAAGCAGGCGCCGTCAGAGCGCCACCTCCTGCTGTTACCACCGCCATCGCCGCCGCTTCTGCCCCCTCCGCTTCTGCCCCCGCTGCCATTTCTGTCCCTGCCGTCGCTGCCGCTTCTGCCCCTGCCACCACTGCTGCTTCTGCCCCCGCCGCCACTGCCCCCACCGCTGCTTCTGCCCCCGCCGCTGCTTCTGCCTTCCAGTCCTGCCTCATCCAGCCGGGCCATTTGCAGGAGGAGAGGTAGGCGCGAGGCGGGCGAGCTTTCTCCCCCCCACAAAATTTGGCTGGAAAATAAACCATGATAAAAAAACCGTGATAAAAACTGTGATAAAAAATAAATAATTTTTAATAAATAATTAAAAATAAAAACATCTCACTAACTTCATTTCCAAATAAATTTAATATGTTAACTATGTTTTCTATGGTTTTTTTTTGGATGATCAGGTATTGTTACTGTTATTTTATTTTATGTGCGGCCCAAACCAAATTTTCATCTTCTAATGTGGCCCAGGGAAGGTGAAAGGTTGGACACCCCTGTTTTACATTGTTTTGCTCCCTGTAGCTATCCTCTCTGTGTTATTGTCAACTCCAAATCTGGTTGAATGTTTTCGTACCAATGGATTTTTTTTTGTTTTGCTTTTTCATTTTATTTTTCCTCTTTTCATATATGGTCTAATGATATATCCTTGCCTTAAATTCTCCAAGGGGCTTAAGCTTCCTAGTCACATTTCTTGAGCTGAATTTCTTAATCAATCCCTCTGTAAAAATGGTTTTTCCTCATCAGGTTTTAGCTTTATATTCCTTTTTCAGCATCTTCCTTTTCTTTCATCCAAAAAGGCTGGAGGGGGTCTCTGCCTTTTCTGCTCCCCCTTCGCTAAGAGGCTGAACTTCACAATTTGAGAAGGTCAGCTGCATGTATTGAATTAAAAAATTAAAGAAATAAATTAAATTCATTTTCCTGATTGTAGCCTTCCTGCCTGTGTTCAATCTGCCTTCCCTTGTTCCCAACAATCGCAAGACTCAAGCTGGGTTTCCAACAGAGGCTCCTGGTCCTCATCTTCTGACCGCCCGGCTGTTTCTGACAGGTTTTGGCCCCTTTTGAGGCCTCCCAAAATCTCTGAGGAACCTTCCGAGTGGCTATTCTTGAGGGAAGTGAGTTCAAATCCCCGA
>NC_141991.1:7036892-7056882 GCF_049901715.1 Pseudonaja textilis
CATTTTGGAGTTTCAGTCTGTTGGCAGACTGATCTATCTCTCTGGGTATACGTGGCCCTGTATGCGCTACCGTGAGCGTGGCGGCTGTGGCTGCAGTGCCTCACCTTGCTCAGTGATTTCAGCTCTCGAGAGGTTTTTTGTATTTCACGCTCTCTGCGAGCGCTTGGCGGCTATGGCTATAGCGCCGTAACTGACAGCAATTTGAATTTCGCGCTCCTGGAGAGCGTAGGCGGCTAATGGCTGTAGCGCCGTAACTGACAGGAATTCAAATTGCGCGCTCCCTGGAGAGCGTTGGCGACTGTGGATACAGTGCCGAACTTCACTAAAGGATTGAATTCAAACGGCAGCGGTTTGAATTCGCTCTTTTTGAGCTGGGCGGCTCGGCTCTCAGCGCCCAACTTTCACTTCCTGTAGCTTTCCTAAGGGGGGGGTTTTTGTTTGGGTGGGGGGGGTGCTTGGGGGGGGGGGGGTTGGGGTGGGGGGGTTTTTTTTTTTTTTTTTTTTTTTTTGTTTTTTTTTGTTTTTTGGGTTTGGTGGTTTGGGGGGGGGGGGGGGGGGGGGGGGGGCGGGTGGGGGGGCTTTTTTTTTTTTTTTGGGGCTCGTGTACTGAAGGGCTGGCTTTACGACGGGATTTTTTTGACCCTTTTTTTAACCTTTTGGTTTGAAGGGCGCCCATAACCTCAAACTCCCCTATATATATATTTGCTTGTTTTGGGGCTTTTCCCACTCTCAAACCCTCAACTTTTAATAAAAAAGGGGGATGTCTGTCTCTGAGTTATTTGTTGGAGTGGAGGTTTTCTGGAACACTGACATTTAGTTTTTCTTTTCTCATGTTATTTTTTTGTTTGCCATTGTAGCTTCATCCTTTCCTGGGAGATTCCCACTTCTACAATACTTGCATGGATGGAGTGTATCTGGATGGGAAAGGGAACCTCGCTGCCAAGTTTGATAGTGTGAACTGGGTGACCTTCCCAAATAAGTCCTTTGGGGCAGTGCAGTTTGGGAGGATAGACAGACCATGGGGGTCCAAAGACCTGGAATTCATCCTTGATCAGGAGGCCACAAACTGGTCCCAGAGGTTTAACCAGGTGAGCTGGGAGACTTTATGTAATGCTTTTCAAATTCTCTTTCTGTGATGATCCAGGGTGTGGCACAAACCAACAAAGTCAGAACGATAGGTAAAATCCCTTTAATACCTCCAACTTGGCCCCCAATGTCCAGTTATCTTCGGCTGGAGGAAAGTAAACTCTCCCAAGAACAGTCTTTAAAGGGAAGAAATTTAATCCGAACCCAAAGTACATGTTCTGTCATTGAAGTTTGGAAGATTTAGCGGTTTTCCATGCAATTCCCTTTTTTCCATTAGGGTGCGCTGCAAGCAGGTAGCTGAATTTAGGAGACTCCATAGAAATTCACTGGTTGGCCACTAGAGGGTGCATTGCAAGGTCTGGAAGACGCTGGTGCAGTTCACAGGTTGGCCCCTTGAGTGCGTTGCAATTCAGTACTTGACCCTTGGGTTACGTTACAAGTGGGTTGCTGAATTTAGGACCCTTGCACTGCATTGCAAGGGGGCTGCTGAATTTAGGAAGCTCCTGTAAAATTCATTATTTGACCACAAGGTGGTGCTGCTAGCTGGTAGCTGTATTTAGGACACTTGTGCTGCATTGCAAGGGGGCTGCTGAGTTTTTTGACTAAAGGTTGTGTTTAATTCCAGTAAAGGGAAAACTTTCTCACTTTGCCAGCAAAGAAAGATGGCATGCTGTATTTTTTTTTCTTTAAATTGCCAGCTGAATTTGGATTCCCTCTTTGTGGGGAGGAATTATGGCCCGTTTCTAAGGAGATGGCTCATCCTAAAGAATTTACGACTCTACTGCCTGGAGACCACATCATAAACTGGGTAGAAGGGCCTCTTTATGGCTGTCTTTCCTGCAAGGCACAAGCAATGAGGAATCGAAAGCAACTCCAGAGCTAGAGAAAATGCAGTTTCTTTGTTTTTTAGGACACAAGAAAGGATTACTCAGTCTCATTCAGCTGCATTTGTCTGAAGACAATAACTGGAGGGCTGCAAAGAGAGACGGAAAGGATGCCGCTTGTTTGTCTCTAGCAAATGGGGGAATTTCTGGCCCCTCCCAGTAATTCAAACAAGCTTTATAACTTCAGTTGCTCGGAGAGAGAAAGAGAGAGAGAATTCAGGGTTCCAATCCTTCTTTACTTTTCTAGGACATAAGATTAATGACTTTTCCACTCTTTCACTGGCAATCTGATTAACTCATGTCTTCACTTTGGGAATTCCGATTACATTATAATTTCACTCTTAATAGGAATTCAGATAATGTAATTTCACTGCTGGGATTCAGATTAGCACTATAATTTCACTGTTCTGTCTTTTAAATTTACTGGCTGAATATAAAGACAGTCAGGAAAACTCTACAAAGGCTTCCATGCAAAGTTTCTTTATTGGGTCACAAGGCATCCTCGAAATGTAACTCACGGTTATGTCGAGATACATCTAATGTCCAATTCTTTGCACATTTCACATAGTGTGAAATTATAGTGATCCCATAATGAAGGAGCAAAGGGTGAAACACCAGGACGGAGCTGGGGTCCAAGCAAGTGTAAAGGAAACTCCCCCACCCCAACCAAGGGTCAATTCAGTGACCAATCAGGATTACAGATGTGACCACCTGACATGAACTACATTTCCCATGATGCATTAACTACATTTACCATGAGGCATTCCCTTAAGGGGACAGCTCCCAATTCCTAACTAACTATCCCAATTCCCAATTAACTACATACTGTCTGGACAGCACAGTACATATAAATTATAAATAAAAACCAACACAAACCACGCTGCAGCAATTAACGAGACAAGGCAGAATAAGGAAATGCAGACTTCGAAAGATAATAAACCACATAGAGTTGGGAGGACATCAGAACCCAGATAAGCCTCGACAAACAAATATAATTCACACTTTCCTTCCAGCAAGGTGCTGTGCGCAAACACCCTTTTTAAATCCTGTTTTTCCAGCTGCAGCTAAGGAAGGGACTCGGGGCCCTTTTCTCACCCACGTAACCCACGTTGCTCCCTTATCCTCTCTTCCCTGCGTGCCCTAGGATGAAGAAGGGGTGGGCCTGAGTCTTCCTCTGAATGCCCAGCCGGACTGTGCCCTTCCCCAGTTTCTTTCACAGCCACTGGAGCCACACTCCCACTCCCTGTCATCTGCTCTACCTCCCCCTCGGAATCAGACTCCAATAGGGGCATGACACTTTCATTATTCCAACCAATTGGGAAATGTTTGGGAAGTGGGTGGAGATGGGATGAAGGATTGTGTGGGATCACTGTTTCCGATGAAATTGCTAGGCTCCTTGGAACTCCGAGTTGGACTCCATGATCAAGAGGTCTACTGAGGATTAGACAGAATCAGATGCTACTTGGTTCTTTCTTCCTTATTCATGTTATCACGAGTTGAGACTGATGATTGCTTTCCATGGCTTATGAAGGAAATTTTCTTTCCTTTGTTGGTCAAAATAGTGATGATGATAAAATTATCGATTCAGTGGCATCTAACTCTTGGCAATTCTATAGGCCACATCACGTGATCTTGTACTATTTATTTGAGTTTTTCTATCTTCAATGTCAGCTTTAATGGTGTCCAGTCACCTTGTTCTTTGACGGCCTGGTTTCCTTTTACTGATAACTCTTCTGAACAAAATTTCTTTCTCTTGCGAATTGTCCCACATGACAAACTAAGGGAGACCAAGTTTCAAGATTTTGCCTTCTAGGGACATGTTTGCCAGTACTTGTTTGTTAGTCAAAACAGTAAAACTAGGTTAAATGTCCAAGGGTCAGGAATTAGAGTGGAGAGTGCTACTGACAATCTTGGAAGGCAGTGGTGGGATTCAAATGTTTTTACTACCGGTTCTGTAGGGATGGCTTGGTGGGTGTGGCAAGGGAAGGACACTGTAAAATCTCCAGTCATTTGTTCCCAGCAGACGCCACACTCAGCATGCATCTCTTTTATACTCCCTTCCCAGCTGTGGCTAATGAAGGGAATCAGGGCCCTTTCCTCCCGTGTCAGGCACATAATCTACCTTCCTCTCTTCTCCGTTCCTCCCTGCGTGCCCTAGGATGAAGAGGGGTTGTGCCTGGGTCTTTCTCTGAACTCCCTCTCCCTTGAAATGATTAATGTCTCATGACTATGGCACCATTTAATCTTCTATGGTTGATGTTCCTTCTCTTTGGGTCAGTCTCTGCCTCGCTCCAGGTGTACCGAAAGCTGTCGTCCTGGCCAAGCCAAGGTGGTCCTGGAAGGAAGGCCTCTTTGCTGCTATAGATGTGTCATGTGTGCAAAAGGCACCATCTCCACTCAGGAAGGTATGGAACCCTAAGGGAAAAGGTAAAGCTATGAAGAATGGGGTGGAGAATCACAAAAGCATTTCTATTTAGAGATGTTTGGAAGCAAGCTTGCCTAAAATGTGCAAGCAGCAGTGGTGAGATTCAACTTTTTTTTTACCACCGGTTCTATGGGTGCGGCTTGGCGGGTACGCAGGCACCAGATGTATGCTTTGCGTGCCCCCAGAGGGTTTGATGCTGGCCTTCTCCTGGAATCCTGCACGCTCCCTGTGGGTTCAACAACTGACACGTGGCTATCCTTTGGGCCACATGAAGCAGCTGAGCTTCAAAACCAGGAAATAAAGATCAGAATAGAGCCATGATGGTGAATCTATGGCATACATGCTGAAAGTGGCATGCAGAGCCCTTTCTGCCAGCACGCGAGAGGTCGCCCGGAAGAATCCCACTGCACATGCGCGTGCACTGCCTGCTTGACAGCTGATTGTCAGGTATCTGGTGTGTGCATGCGCAGGGGGAAAGGGGCACGGGAGATTCACGTGCTTGCCTAGAGACGTGCGGTACATGCAGGGGGGGTCTTACAGGCATGTGCACAGATGCATGGCACATGGGGGGATTCTGTGCACATGTGCAGAGATGTGCGGCACATGGTGGGAAGCACACGCATGAGTAAGGGGCGGGAAAGCCATTCTCATTGCCTTTGGGTGCAGACACGTGAGCACAGGAACCCAAAAAGGTTAGCCACCACTGTTAGGGATACACCCTAGCAGAATCTGCACAGCAGTCAGGCAGGCAGGCAAAATATGTGAGATAAATGTTTTTGTAGCTTACACTCAGTAAAACAGATACACGGTGCTAATTAAATAATTTATTCCAGTAAGAGTTATAGCATAGTCAAACAGTCCATATATCATTCACTAGTTCAGTCTGTCCAGGTATTATTCAGTTGCAAATTCCAGTATCGAAAAAGAGAGGTCAGTAAACTTACAAATATCAGTCCAGTAATATATCTCCTTGCAGTAGAGATGTGAAGTCAAAAACTCCTCTCTTCCTTTAGCAACTCAGCAATAGGGGAAAACACGCAGTTAACAAACCATCAATCCATGCAATCCAGTAATTGTCAGGTTCTCTTGCTCCCTCTTATGGTGGTTTCACACCGCACCCAAAATTACATGCTTTGCAGTTTTAAAGTGACACACACTTAAACTTACAATCATAGTTTATATAGATTATTTTACCCAAACTACGTTAGGTAACCTATGTTATTCCTAACAACCACTGGTAAAGAGCCAGGGTTGGCAGGTAGGGCCATCTGCTGATCGTTGGAGTGAACCAGTTCATCACAGATGATCCTCAGAGAATTTCTCCTTTGACAGACTCAGATTTCGAAGCCCAGAATCTTAGCGATCATTCATAAGCATATTCAAAAAGACTGTTTTATTATCGTTGTGTAAAATTAAGAGTTCTTGCCTGTCTTCTCCCCAGATGCAGAGAAGTGCACAAGATGTCTAGAAGATCAGCATCCAAATAAAGACCAAACCAAATGCATCCCCAAGAAAGTAACCTTCTTGTCTTACAAAGAAGACTTGGGCATAATCCTGGCTTCCTCTAGCCTCATCTTGTCTTTGGTCACTGCCTTCGTCTTAGCAATTTTCATCAAATTCTTAGAAACACCCATAGTCAAGGCCAACAACCGGGACCTTTCCTACATCCTTCTGGTCTCTCTCCTGTTGTCCTTCTTGACTTCCCTTCTCTTCATTGGTCGTCCCAGGGCAGCCACCTGCCTTCTCAGGCAAACATCCTTCAGCATCATCTTCTCTATTGCAGTATCTTCCATCTTAGCCAAAACGATTACAGTGGTGCTGGCCTTCCTGGCCACAAGACCTGGGAATTCTGTGCGGAGATGGTTGGGAAAGACTTTAGCCAACTCTATTGTCCTTTCTGGCTCTGGTCTCCAAGTTATCATCTGTACCGTCTGGCTGGGAGTTTCTCCCTCATTCCCCGAGTCTGACGTGCACTCCCAGCCAGAAGAGATTGTTCTGAAGTGCAATGAAGGCTCAGTCATCATGTTTTACATTGCCCTCTCATACATGGGTTTCTTGGCTGCCATCTGCTTCACGGTGGCTTTCCTGGCCAGGAACCTTCCTGGGGCCTTCAATGAAGCCAAGCTGATCACCTTCAGCATGTTGGTCTTTTGCAGTGTGTGGGTGTCCTTTGTCCCCACCTACCTGAGTACCAAAGGGAAATATATGGTAGTTGTGCAGGTCTTCTCCATCCTAGCCTCCAGTGCTGGATTGCTGGGCTGCATCTTCATTCCCAAATGCTACATTATCTTACTACGACCTGACCTGAATACAAAGGAGCAGCTAACAGCAAAAAGTAGAGATGGTTTGAGAGTGAATGCAAATTAATCTTAATTGCCATAACCCTCTCAGATGCTGCTACATCATAGCTTGGATTCAAATTCAGGGGAACTTAGTGTATTCATTTGAAGACCTCCATGCCTTCCACTACTGTTGAAGATGTTGAAAATGCTGAAACATACCTAGATTCTTAGGGAGAAAAGCAAGATCTGTATTTCCAAACTGTCCTCCAAATGAATGGTCCCAAAATAACCTAGAAGACAACATAGACTTAAAGACTTCTCAATACATTAAAATATTCTGGCAAAGTTATTTGATTGGGAGATGTTTCTGGTTGATTCGATTTCTCAAAGAATGTTTTAAAAAATAGTTATTTAACATTTTTATGTTTTGGGATTTTAGTTTAATAACTAAATATATGAAGGTGACATTTAATGATTAAGTGTGGAAGTTGGCATCCTGCTTTTCCCATAGAAGAAGGCAGATTGAATATGACAAAATAAATTCCTAAGAGAAGGAGCAGCTGGGTGGCACCACCAATGAATCTGAAATGTGCATGTGGTAGATCAGTGGTCCCCAACCTTCTGGTTCCGCAGACCAGTGGTGGCAGAGGGGTGGGAGATTATGGTTCTGTGCAAATGATGGTGTCATGGTTCCAACAGATGCCTGAATTCATTCATGAGCCCCGAACTAAGTTTCAAAAGAAATCCAATTATTTTCCCAAGTGCAGCCGGCTCTGCCCCATGGAATTTACTGTCCACTTATTACCCTGTTTTCCCCCTCCTCCCAGGGTGTGTCATAAATCACATTCTCCAACAGAGCCCTTTCGCAGGCTGCAGAAAACATGCCTCTCTGGCTTGCTCTAGTAACCTGGGATACAATCTGGAGAAAGGTATGTGTGGAATGTGCTTCTGGTCAAAGCAACCGAGCTTCTCAAGAGCAGCCCAGGAACACTTTACGAGTTAATAGATGGGGAAGGGTACATGCGCGCTATTGCTTGGGCAAATAAAGTTTCACATGTTCATGCACTCACCCACCACTTGCCCAGCCTGGTACCCAATAGGCTGTGGCTGCAGTATCAGGTTGTGGCCTGGGCAGAGATGGGATTCAGCCAATTCGCACCAGTTTGGGGGAACCAGTTGTTATTATTTCTGAGCAGTTTGGCGAACTGGTTGTTGGAAGAAATCATTAGGGCAGAGAACCGATTGTTAAATTATTTGAATCCAACTACTGGGCCTGGGGGTTTGGGACCCCTGTGGTAGATGAATAGCTTTCACTATGGATGGACTCAATGAATGTATAATAGGCACACTGCTGGAAGATTTGAAGGACCAAGTTGGGGACAGGTTGTTATGGAGAAAATCAGTGGTGGTATTCTACCGGTTCGGCCTGGTTCTGGCATACCGGTAGCACTGAAGATTGGCGGAGACCTGGGCTCCCATACTGACCTTTATTCCGTGCCTTTGAAGTGCAGCTGCTTTGTGCAGCACAGATGATTGCCACGCGGAAGCTGCTGAAATGACCAGGAGAGTGCAGGATTGCAGGAGGTGAGTAGGAAAGCCTCTGTGCATGAGCAAAGTGTGCGTTTGGCACGTGCGTGCAAAGTGTGTGTGTTAATGCAACTTAGGATTGCATTTTTGGCTGCTGCTGCTGCACACTGCTGGCTCATATTTAGCTGGTTGTCCACTGAGACTCCAAGATCCCTCTCACAGTTACTGCTATTGAGCCTGGTTTCACCCAGCCTTTTATTTAAGTATTAAATGCATGAAATTCCCCAGGGTCAAGGGGGAAATGTATGATGTGATTTAGTATCAGCTGGCTGTCAGGGCTCCAACAAATCCACTCTCACTCAGAGCAATAGTCTGTAGCCGCATCTCAGAGAAAAGTAAATTGGTTTATTAGAAATTGCCATGTTGGCACATGGCTGGGTGTAGCCGATACTAAATCACATCTTACATTTCCCCCTTGATCCTGGTCTTTCTCCCACCCCCTGGATGTGACTTCTCCAATGGGACACATCAGTCTCCAAGAGTCATCCATCATGCTCTCCAATAACCTTCTTACGCTCCGACAACTTTGGGCTGCCGAGTTGATCATCTAGGCATTTCAAGAATGCCTTGTTTTCCCCCACTCCCTTTTTCTGGCTTCTAGAAAGACCAAAGGAGTAACTTTTTAGTTGACAAATAAACAACAGTTTGGTATTCCCTATATATCTTTTTTTTAGGTAATTAGGGCAAAGAGGTGATGTCGAGTTGGCCACACCTACCCAGTCACATGACCACCTTGCCACACCCACCCAATCACATGGCTACTCGATCACATGACCATCTAGCCATGACCACCCAGCAACATGACCACCCAGCCACGTCCACCCAGCCAGTCATTAGGGCAGAGAGACCCTTGCTAAAAAATTTGAAGCCCATCCCTGTATAGATAGATGATAGATAGGTAGACAGACAGACAGATGATAGATAATAGATAGATAGATGATAGGTAGATAAGTAGATAGGTAGGTAGGTGTGTAGGTAGATAGGTCGGTAGATAGGTAGGTAGCAGAAGTGGTATTCAGCGATTCTGACCAGTTCTGGAGAACCGGCAGCGGAAATTTTGAGTAGTTCAGAGGACTGTCAAATACCACTTCTGACTGCCCTCCCCCCCATCTATGCCTCCTGAGTCCCAACTGATCGGCTGGGTCTTCTTTGGTTGCCCTGCACAGGAGAATGGAGCTGGAAAGCAGGTTATTGGAGTGGGAAGTGAATGGGGATTTTGCAGTAACCTTCCCCTGCAACACTCAGCAAGCCATGCCCACCAAGCCACGCCCACAGAACCAGCAAATTTTTTTAATCCCTCCACTGTTCCAGTTCTGTGCACATTTTTCAAAAATGATCACCTTGAGTCAGTTCCTCTGATCTCCCTTCAGAGTTCCTTTCCTTTAAAGCAGAGGTCCCCAATCCCCGATCCGTGAATTGGCACTGGTCCGTGGCATGCCAGAAACATACACAAAATAGTTTCCCAAAATCCAAAATCACACGGAAATCTCTATACTGTGCATCAAAATATACACAAGATAATTCATCAAAATCATCTGCTGGACATCATCAAAGACCTTCGCTGAACGAACATTGTTGGGTGCTCTGCTTAACCTTGAAGGTGAGGGCACCAAGTATCTCCTGAGAGCATCTTGAGGTTGCGAGTGTTGTGGGAATCTGTCTTTTGACCTATGTCCCTCAATTCAGGTGGGGACAAGACAGTAAACAGGTCTCCTTTTGATAGTCTCATATAGTGGACTAATTAATTCTGGACAAGATAGTCTCTTAATATAACATAGGACAGTGGTGGCTAACCTTTTGGGAGTCCTGTATGAAAAATTGTGTGCACGCTCGCATGTGATCTCCCCTACCACCCATGCCACCCCCTTACCTGTACTGCACCTCCCAGCTGGTTTTTCGCTCGTTTGAGGCCTTTTTTGAAGGAAGCCTCTGCAGCCTTTGTAGGCCGAAAAATGGGCCCATTTCCTCACTTCCGGTATTTCAGAACCTGCTGAATACCAGCTGTGATTTAAGTCTCTGCCATCACATGACTGGCTACCAAGTGGAGCTCCAGAGACTTCTTTCTTTTTGACATCCTCAGCCTCCTTGAGGTTCCTCAGACAAGAATGGCCTTGACATAGAATAGAAAAGAGAACAAGTAATAGAATAGAATAAATAGAATAGAATAGAATAGAATAGAATAGAATAGAATAGAACAACAGAGTTGTAAGGGACCTTGGAGGTCTTCTAGTCCAACCCCCTGCTTAGGCATGAAACCCTACACCACTTCAGACAAATGGTTATCCAACATCTTCTTTAAAACGTCCAGTGTTGGAGCATTCACAGCTTCTGGAGGCAAGTTGTTCCACTGATTAATTAATTGCTCTAACTATCAGGCAATTTCTCCTTAGTTCTAGGTTGCTTCTCTACCTAATCTTTGTTGTTTTGCCGGACATTTGTTCAGGGAACAGTTCACAAAACACCAGAGACCCACGTCTGACTTCTGTTAGCCTCAGACTAGCTTTTCTCCACCTCCGCACCTGCTCCCGGATGCCAGGCACCGAATAATTGTGAAACTCGTGGTTCCTTCAGATCCTAAGGGATTTTTGTCCAATCATCATCCCTGAAATCCCTGAACGTTGAGAGCAGCCTGCTGTCACATCGTCTTGAATTCATGCTCCATGTACACTGGGCCAATGTGGCTAAGGCCGAGATTTGGAGAGGACACTTAGATCATGGCTTGTTCCCTGTAAAGCTGTAGTTGCTCTCTTAACTCTTTGCGAGAGAGAGAGAGAGAGCTCCCTTTCCAGAAAGGCGACCAAGTTTTGCCATGAGAGCAAAACTGCTTCTCCTGCTATTGCTTCTGCTTCTGCTGCCCACCAGAACCAATGGGAGGAAATGCCCGCTTGACTTCACCGAGGATCGGGATACCGTCTACAATTACTACCACCCAGGAGATCTCTTGTTGGGAGGGATTGTGCCTCTAAGACCAGGTCAGCTTGGTACAGCAACCTTTCGAGAACCTCTCTTTAACCAGCCAACTTTGTAAGTAGGTTTGTGGAGCTGAATTTGTCCTTTTTTTGCATGGAAGGATATCTGATGTTCAGGAATCACTCTCAGGGAAATATTTTCTATTTTGCCTCTTCTGCTTCTAGAAAGAGAATAGAATAGAATAGAATAGAATAGAATAGAATAGAATAGAATAGAATAGAATAGAATAGAATAGAATTCTTTATTGACCAAGTGTGATTGGACACACAAGGAATTTGTCTTGGTGCAAATACTTTCAGTGTACATAAAAGAAAAGATACATTTGTCAAGAATCAAGAATCATAAGATACAACATTTAATGATAGTCATGGGGTACAATAAGCAATCAAATCATACTAGAAAACAGACAAAGTTACAGTCCTACAGTCACAAGTGGGAGGGGATGGGTGATGAGGAGTGATGAGAAGATTAACAGTAATAGTAGTGCAGACTTTTTAATAGTTGGACAGTGTTGAGGGAAATATTTGTTTAGCAGAGTGATGGTCTTCGGGAAAAAACTGTTCTTGTGTCTAGTTGTTCTGGTGTGCAGTGCTCTGTAGCGTTGTTTTGAGGGAAAGAGTTGGAACAGTTTATGTCCAGGATGTGAGGGGTCTGTAAATATTTTCCCAGCCCTTCACCAAAGTTATTAATCTCACATCCTGCTCATCTGTAAGATCTGATAAAACACTGGATGAATATTTAGAACAGAATAGAACAACAGGGTTGGAAGGGACCTTTTGGATCATCTAGTCCAACCCCTGGTCACGCAGGAGACCCTACACCATTTATAACAGATGGCAGTCCAGTCTCTTCTTGAAAACTTCCAGTGACAAAGCTCCTACCACTTCTTTTTTTTCTTTTTGAAATATTTTTTTATTGTTTTATATCATACATTTCCTTTCTATGTTGAGCAGTGTGCTCTCTAAGGGTCCAAGATGTTAACATACAAACATAATCATTGTCATCATGATCATATATATAAAAGCAAATGTGTGGTAATATCTAAACTAATATGCAATAACATCAATCATATTATAACTTATGTCATCTTCCATTATACTATCGATTATATAAGCGTCAGAAGTATTTACTCATCTATTTTTCTTTCTCCTATAAACCATATTTCACCTAATTCCACTCCTCTAACCTCAATATCTGTCATTTAACCATTTATAGAATAGTTCCCATGTTATCAAATAGTCTGAATCTTCTTTTCCTTTAATTTTTAGGGTTAGCCTAGCCATCTCTGCACATTCCAGAATTTTTAAAATTATAATATCATCTGCAGGGGTTGGTTGATTGTTCTCATTGTCAGAAAATTTGTCCTTATTTCTAGGTTGAATCTCTCCATGATCAGTTTCCATCCATTATTCTAGCCTTCAGGTGCTTTGGAAAACAGCTTGACCCCTTCCTCTCTGTGGCAGCCCCTCAAATATTGGAACATTGATTTCATGTCACTTCTGGTTATTCTCTTCACTGGACTAGCCATGCCCAGTTCCTACAACTGTTCTTCATATGTTTTAGCCTCCAGTCCCCTAATCATCCTTGTTTGCTGTTCTCTGCACTCTTTCTACAATCTGAACATCTTTTTTTATGATGTGCTGACCAAAACTCAGTGCAGTGCTCTAGGTGTGGTCTTACTAAGGCTTTATAGAGTGGAATTAATACCTCATGTTATCTTGATTGAATCCCTCTTTTAAGGCAACTTAGGGTTGCATTAAAAGTGTGTTGTTCTGTGGTTTTATGCAGGAAAGGCTATCATTCATACCGGTTCCTTCTCTCCTTTCTTTTTGCCATTCATGAGATCAACTCAAAATTCCCAAATTTTACTCAATGTTTCCCTGGGTTATGACATTAACGAGGACTATTATGAATCAGGAAGGACTGCTGACACCCTGGCAGAATGCACAGAATTCCAGGTTGCTTCTCTCCTTGATTAGTTTCCACCCATTGCTTCTTGTCCTGCCTTCAGGGGCTATGGAGAATAGGTGTTACTACCAGTTCGGTGATTACGTTTGTGTGTGTGCGTAGAAAAAATGTTATGTCCGTGGAACTGGTTGGAGTTCCCAACCAGGTCCGCTGTTTGAGTAGGAGCACCAGCCGCTCCCATTGGTTGGCTCCGTTTGACAGTCGGCTATATAAGCCGGCTGTCGAGCAGAGCCAGCCCTGTTGTCGCCCGCTGGTCTGCAAGTTAGCAAGCAGACGCGACAACCCTTTATTCTATGCAATAAAGCCTTGTTAGTTGTACGCTCTGGTCTCATGCCTCTTCCTTACCATCGCTCCACAACACTGGCGACGAGGGTGGGATGGTCGAAGGCAAACCAGACGCGTCTGTACTAAGAGCTGTAAGTCACTGTGAGCGAAGTCACGAGCGCTGTAGCCACAGCCGCTAACGCTCACAAAGAGCGCGAAATTCAAACCCGTCATTACTCGAGCTGCAGTCACTAAAGCGAGCCGCAGGCACCATAGCCGCGCCCGCCCACGCTCACCAAGAGCGCGAAATTCAAAAAGAGCTACGTAGCCCAGAGAGACAGCCGCAGCCGCGCTCTTTTAAGAGCGCAATTTCAAATAACGACTAAAATAGACGAGCCTGTTTTTCTCCACGATGAGTGCTAATCCAGCATTCCCACCATTCAAACCCAACGAGGAAACATGGGACTCCTACAAAAATCGATTCAGCCATTTTCTCGACGCCATCGGTTTAGCCGACGCCGCAGAGCATAGGAAGAAGTCCTATTTCCTGAGTTACTGCGGAGCCGCCGTCTTCGACACCGCTACAGCGTTGATCGCACCACGCGCCATTCGAAGCGTTCCGTGGGACGAACTACAAGAAATACTTTCCAATCACTATTCACCCAAGCCGTCCCAGATAGCCAGAAGGTATGCTTTTAGAGTCAGAAAACAGGCTGAGGGAGAGTCGATCAACGAATACATGGCCGCCCTGAGAACAGCCGCCTTGCAGTGCGGTTTCAAAGAATATTTGGAAGACATGCTGTTGGACCAGATCGTCTGTGGGGTGAGAGACCTGAGACTCCAGAGGCGTTTGCTGGCGAAAAAGGACTTGAATCTAGCCTTAGCCATGGAAGAAGCCCTGGCTGCTGAGCTCTCTGCCCAGTCAGCAGCTGAGATTCAGGGCACTCAATCAAAACCCAGCACGCCAACGGTCCACTCAGAAGAAGTAATCAGCGATGAAGACCCCACAGACACATCTGACATTAATCGCCTTAAACATCAGAAGCCTTCACAGGTAGGAGCGGGGCAGAGAAACAACTTCACCCCCAAACAACCTCCCATGTGCCTAACCTGTGGAGGCTCCCACTCTAGGGCATCCTGCAGGTTCAGAAACGCCATCTGCCTGAACTGCCAAAAGAAGGGTCACCTCGCTAGAGTCTGCCAAGCAGGATGATCTTTACCTCAAAGACCTCCACCACCTTCTAATTCCCAAAGGCAAGTGGAGGACTGCTATACCTGCTACCACGCTAACCATACTTCCCAAACCCCTGATAAAATTAAAATTTCTGTTTTCCTAGAAGGTAAACCCTGCAGGATGGAGGTAGACACAGGATCCATGCTCTCAATCATCTCCTGGGATACCCTGAAGAAGATCCAACCCAGACTGTCAAGGAAACAGCTACAAAGGTGCCACCTGACACTGCGGGACTACCAGGGCAAGAACATTCCTGTCCTCGGGAAAGGCAAGTTCCTTGTTCAATTCCAAGCCTTTAAAGGCCATTTGCCTCTAGTGGTTGTTAATGGTACCCTCCCTAGTCTGTTGGGACTCGATTGGTTTCCTTCTCTCGGCCTTAGTGTAACTGGGATCCATGCTGTCTCAACTTCTGATGTAGACACACTATTTTCAGATTTTTCCGATGTATTTAGCAATGAGCTGGGTTGTTACTCTGGCACCCCCATATCATTCTCAGTAGACCCCCAGGCAATCCCTCTTCGCTTAAAGCCGCGCAGGGTGCCCTTTGCCATCCGTCCCAAATTGGACGCTGAACTAGACAAACTATTAAAGCAAGGGGTGCTAGAACCTACTGACTTCGCTAAATGGGAGACCCCCATAGTAACCCCACTCAAGAAAGATGGCAGTTTGAGAATTTGCGCAGATTACAAAACCACGCTTAACCGTTATCTCCAAGTTAGCGCATATCCTGTTCCCGTCATTCAGCATCTGTTGCACACTTTCGAACCCGGCACCATTTTCGCCAAGTTAGACATGTCCCAGGCATACCAACAATTCCCTGTCGATGAGCAGACAGCGGAATTACAAACCATTGTCACACACCGGGGGTCGTTCAAGTGTAAACGCCTCCAATTCGGGGTCAGCGTGGCCCCAGGCATATTCCAGTCACTCATGGAGAGGATTCTCCAGGGTCTCCCAGGTGTCGTTCCCTATTTCGATGACATTTTAGTCTCAGCTACTAACCGGCCCCAGCTCATTCAGAGAGTCAGGTCAGTGCTAGAGAAGTTTAGGCAGCATGGCCTCAAACTTAAGAGGGAGAAGTGCGCCATCGCCACTCGGCAGGTGGACTTTCTGGGTTATAGAATAGACGCCTCTGGCATCCACCCAGTTGAGTCCAAGGTGAAGGCCATCCATGAGGCACCCACACCCACCAACAAGACTGAACTTCAAGCCTTCCTGGGGCTCCTGAACTTTTACGCCTCATTCCTCCCGCACAAGGCATCGGTCGCTGAGCCATTACATAGGCTGCTAAATAAAGACTCACCCTGGCACTGGGGATCCAAAGAAGCCCATGCCTTCAAGTCAGTCAAATCCCTGCTCACATCAGAAGCAGTTCTAGTTCAGTTCGATCAACGCCTTCCCTTGGTCCTGGCTGCTGACGCATCCCCTTTTGGGATTGGGGCTGTCCTAAGCCACAGACTCCCCAACGGTTCCGAGGCACCAATTGCTTTCTTTTCTAGGACACTTTCTCCAACAGAGAGGAACTACAGCCAAATCGATAAAGAGGCCCTGGCTGCGGTGGCTGCAGTTAAAAAGTTCCACGAATTTCTGTTTGGCCACTATTTTGAGTTAGTGACTGACCACAAACCTCTTTTAGGACTTTTATCTGGAGATAAGCAAACACCGCAGGTACTTTCACCCAGAATGACCAGATGGACCTTGTTTCTGGCCGCTTACTCGTTCAAGTTGGTGCATCGGCCTGGCAAGAACTTGAGTCACGCCGATGCCCTCAGTCGCTGCCCCTTGCCAGTTCCAGTCGAGGACCCAGCACCCATCCATGCCATTTTTGAGGTCAACGAACTCAAGCTTCCAGTGATGGCTGAGGACATTGCGGCGCACTCAAAAAAGGACAAAATCATCGCCCAGGTTCTGGACTGGGTGGGAAGGGGGTGGCCGGAAACTCAAATTACAACTGACTTTGTTCCCTTTAAAACCCGCCAGCAGGAACTGTCGAGGTTACAAGGTTGCCTATTGTGGGGTACAAGAGTGGTCATCCCAGCCTCCCTTCGAGTGCCCATCCTGAAGGTGCTTCACGAGGGTCATCCGGGCATCATAAGAATGAAGGCCTTGGCCCGCAGCTACATCTGGTGGCCCAACATGGACGCCCAAATCACCAACTGGGTAAGCTCTTGCCAACCTTGCCAAGAAACCAGGGCTGCCCCACCAGCTGCCACGCCCACCAGATGGGAGAGTGCAAGTGCCCCTTGGTCGCGCCTGCACATCGACCTGGCGGGGCCTGTGCATGGCAAAACTTTCTTGGTGGTTGTGGATTCGTATTCCAAGTGGATTGATGTGGCCTTGCTGCCCACAACCACCACACAGGCAATAGTTAAAGCCTTAACCCGTTTATTTGTCACCCATGGACTTCCAGACACGCTGGTATCAGACAATGGCCCGCAGTTCACATCGTGTGAATTCAGCATGTACACTGCTAACTTGGGCATCAGACACGTACTCACAGCACCATTCCATCCCGCTAGCAACGGGATGGCAGAGAGGGCAGTTAGGTCAGCCAAGGAGGCACTAGCCAGGTTTGGCCGGGAGGACTGGCATTCTAAACTGTCTTGTTTCCTGCTCAGCCAACACACAATGCCCTGCACAACCACTAACAAATCTCCAGCCGAACTTCTAATGGGGAGACGCCTTAGAACAACCCTGGATAGGCTACACCCCCACTACTGCCCAGACACCCCTTTAGGGTCCGACAGCCTGGTCAGAGACTTCGCCCCGCAGGACCTGGTGTATGCCAGAAACTATGCGGGAGAACCGTTGTGAGTCCCAGGATAAGTCGTGTCAGTCACGGGGCCCAGGTCCTACAGGATCCTCCTGAAGGATGGACGCTTGTGGCGGAGACACGTGGATCAACTCAGAAGGCGGCGGGAAAGCGCGACTGACACCAAGCTGTACCAACCTGCCAGCGCCCACGTCGCCTCACCAGTGCCTGATGCGGATCCCCTGCGGAACCTGGTCTTCCCTGACGAGCAAGAGGGCTGGCTGGAAAACCCGAATTCCCAGCCAGAATCACCGATCCTGCCACCGAGCGATCCAGTTTGCCAACCGGACCTCGAGACTCGGCCGGGCCAGCCTGAGTGAGAGTTTTCACCGACGCCACAGGTCACCACGCCGGGGCAATCTCACGCCCCGACGACCGCCGAGGCACGTTCCGGGGACCTGGAAGTATCACCGGCTGACAGTTCACCCGAACTGCGACGTTCCGGTCACCAGCGCAGGCAACCCACTTACCTACAGGACTACGCATGTTCCCAGCTGGGGGAAAGGAGTGTTATGTCCGTGGAACTGGTTGGAGTTCCCAACCAGGTCTGCTGTTTGAGCGGGAGCACCAGCCGCTCCCATTGGTTGGCTCCGTTTGACAGTCGGCTATATAAGCCAGCTGTCAAGCAGAGCCAGCCCTGTTGTCGCCCGCTGGTCTGCAAGTTAGCGAGCAGACACGACAACCCTTTATTCTATGCAATAAAGCCTTGTTAGTTGTACGCTCTGGTCTCATGCCTCTTCCTTACCATCGCTCTACAACAAAAAACATCAGCTGTGCCGCCCAGACAGCTGAAAAGCGCTGCACGCGGGTGCGCAGATTTTGAAAAGCCTTTTTTTTTCCTGCTTTTTCCACCTCCGCTGTAACCAAGCAAAGCAGCTGAGGTTGAAAAGGCAGGAAATAAAGGACAGGTAAGAGCCCGGGTGGGCATGTGGGCCAAGCAGCAGCAAACAGAAAACCAGTTTGGTGTCTGCTGCTCTTCAGAGCTACCAGTTCTATAGAGCCAGGCTAAACTGGTAACATCCTACCCCTGGTTGACCCCCTCTTCTTTGTGGCAGCCCCTTAGATATTGGAACTCATTAAGAGTTGTGAACCTAATCCTATGTTTTTCTCTGGTAATATCACACTACTTACTAGACCATACAAAACATTTTCTAGACCAATGCTCAAATACAGCTCATCAGTCTGGAACCCACATTACGTATCTGATATGAACACAGTTGAGAAAGTCCATTTATTTTATCTTTGGTCCTATCTAAGTATAGTATATAAAATCATACATTGCAATGTCCTACCTGGTCAATGAATACTTCAGCTTTATCCATAACAACACTAGAGCAAACAACAGAAACAAACGCAAGGTTAATCTCACCAAACTTGATTGCAGGAAATACGACTTCAGCAACAGAGTGGTCAATGTCTGGAATCCTCTACCTGACTCTGTGGTTTCTTTCCCAAACCCCAAAAACTTTAACCTTAGGCTGTCTACTGTTGATGTCCCCCTTTTCCTAAGAGGTCTGTAGGGGGTGTGCGTAAGCGGACCAATGTGCCTACCGTCCCCTTATACCTATTATCTTCTAAGTGATTGACATATCAAATAAAATAAATAAATAAATAAACACAGCTATCATGTCACCCCTAGTCCTTCTTTTCTCTAGACTAGCCCTACCCAGTTCCTGCAATAGTTCTTCATATGTTTAACAATTATAAATATTACTTCTAGTAAGAATAGCAAGGATAGAGTTAGAAAGGGTGTCGAATCCAACCTTTGCTTGAATGTATGAATTGTCAAAATACTGAATGAATAATTAAAGGTGGTTATGGGTTTTGTTTTGTTTTGAAGCAAAGGTTATAATGCACCCTGGTACCTTCTGTCCTTTCTTTTTGCCATTCGTGAGATCAACCAGAATCCCCACATTTTGCCCAATATCACCCTGGGCTATGACATCTACGAGAACTATTATGAACCACGACTGACTGCCGATGCCCTGATGGACTTGCTCTCCACCGGACAGGCAAATGTCCCAAACTACATTTGTGGAAGAGAAAAGAGGCTGCTGGCTGTGATTGAAGGGACCGAGTCCAACATTTCCGAGCAGATTTCCACCATGTCAAGCCTCTACAAGATGCCACAGGTATGAATGGGGATTGGGAAGAAATGGCAAGTCTTGATATGTCCTGCCCAGGAAAATGTCATGACCAGAGGTGGTATTCAGCCGCTTCGGACTGATTCTGGCATAGTGGTAGCAGAAATTTTGAGTAGTTCAGAGAACCAGCAAATACCACCTCTGGCTGGGCCCACCCATCCACCCACCCTTACCGTTCCCTCTCCTATATTCCCTTGTTTTTTAGCTCAGCTGATTTGCATGGCAGAGATGCCACACCTCAGCTGAGCTAAAAAACAGCACAGCTCACCAGTGTTGATACAAAGGGAGGTCTTTGAGCCCTGCGTTCCTGCACAAAGCACCCTCTCAGGTAGAA
>NC_141991.1:7687151-7724775 GCF_049901715.1 Pseudonaja textilis
TTCTTAAGGCAACTGGACTTTCTCTTTTCCTTGAACATGTTTTGCTTCTCATCCAAGAAGCTTCTTCAGTTCTGATTCTTTCCGACCAGATGACTGCAAGGAGTATAAATCCTTGTGTTAAACCCGTGGATTCTTATCGGGTTCTTTAGTGTCATCATTGTAGATCCAAAAACAACAAAATGAAAGCAACTTCTAAAAAACAAGTGCAAGAGGCAGGATGGGAAACAGGCTAGGATGAGAAACTTCACGGAAACAGTGTGGAGATTTAAGGCCATTTTATCAGACTAAGTAGGAGTACAAATGTAGAGAAGGACACTCTTATCTACTGATACATCGAACAAATTAAGTCTTTTATCTGAGCTGCTCACATCCACCACCCTTTCAGACCAGGCGGAAAAAACCTGTCAGGGAACTCAGTAGGCATACAAATGAAATCAGAGATGCTGACACAAACTTGATATAAATTAATGTTACATACATACATACAAACACACACACACACACACTGTAAATATATATTTAGAGTAAAATTTCATCCAGTTGGTGAAAGTGTTGGGCAGCTTGATCAGCACACACAGCTTTACTTGTTGTTCGTAAGTCATAGTAACTAAATCGTTTTCAGAATGGTGGAAACCAGCCACGACTGGCTCCAAAGGTCTCATCCGCTGCTCGCTTTAGTGTTTCAAAAAAGCTCCGTGCCCTTCCCTGAATCAGATGAAGACTAATGGGACTTCTTTTTGGGATCGGATCATCAATCCAAAGCACAAGGAGCTGTTCTGTTTTTGAAAAGAGGCCTGTCCTATTTCTTGTGATTATGGCATCACTTCCTGGAGCTGATTTAATCACCTCTTTTATCTTTTCTTTACCCTTAGGGATCATGCATATGGTGGAACAAGCCAGTCCCCCTCCTCTTTCTAAGGTCTTCCCCTCTCATGGGCTTTAATTATTTTCATTTTCAAGTCCAAATTGATACTTTTCCTTTGTTTCTTACCTCCATGTTGAGCTGGAGGAGAGCTTGGTCGCTTTCCTTGGGAAGACACTTCTAGCCTAAGAAAGAGTTGATGGAAAAGGCCAGTATCTTGTCCTGGAGAGAGAGAGAGAGAGAGGCTGGCTCAGAGTTGTTCAGTAAAATCAATGCTATGGTTCAGGGAGGAAGTATTGTAGGGCAATAATGTGTCTTCCTACTCTGTCGACCATTTCTTGACAAAAGCATAGCAATGGTCGCTGCAGTGTACAGTATTTGACAGTCTTTTATTTACAGTACTGTATTAAACTGTGGTTTATATACTCCATCTTTGTGTTTAACCTGTTCCTCTTGGTTATTTGTTCCCTTCCTGCACAGCATGTGCAAGATTGAATTTGATTCTTAGCAAATGGGAGAGACTGAATTGTGAAGGCCAGTACTCTCCACACTGTCCATTTGTGAAGAAAAGCCAGGCTTCATAGAAAAGCATGAAAACCTGAGATAAATAGCTTGCAAATTTGAAAATCAGCACCTTAGAATAAAATACAGCAACAAAAAACAAATAATAGTGCTGGAGGAGTTGACGTGCATTAAGTTTTAAAATATTATTTTACACTACAGTAACAGAATCCCTTACCTAAGGAGGCAATGTTCCTCTTGTTTTCCAGCATGACCTCTCGGTACAGGGCTTTTTGCTCAGAATCCAGCAGGGCCCACTCCTCCACGGAGAAAAACACAGCTACATCCTCAAATGATACCAAATCCTGACACAGAGACAGGGGGGGAAAGGACAACATGTTCCATGAATATTCTTAACAATGAACACTTCAATGAATTACATGCCAGTCTTCTTCTTAATGAAAAACCTCCACAATTTCTAAGTAGGGCAAAGGAGCATGTAAGATATTGAATTTAGTAGCTGGAACAGTAAAGTCTACAATCGACCAGAACACAATTGTAATTGATTATACAGGATGCAATCTAAGCTATGATTGGTTGCTGTAAGTAGACAGGGGGCGTTTCCCTTTTTTCCCTCCTTTTTCTCCTCTCTGTGTTCTGCATGATGCTTTAGATTTACCTCAGGATGTTCCTCTGTTTTTCTGACTATCTTATGTTCTTCCTTTTCTGGATGGTGACAAAGACTGCTGTAAATGTCCACGTTAAGTATATTTATGTTTATATAAAACTCTCCAAGTCTATGTCAGAGTCTCCAACTTCATCTGGGCAGCAGCTGCGCTCTCTACAAAAGCCAAGCTTGGACTTTTACTTTTTACTTTGGGCTTTCATGTTCACTGCTTTAAAAAAAACAGAGTAAAACCACACCTGGAATACCAAGTTCAGTTTTGGTCACCACATTACAAAACAAGATGTGGAGACTTTGGAAAAAGTGCAAAGAGAGCAACCAAGGATTAAAGGCTTTGAGATTAAATGACACAAAAAACGGTGGAACTGGATATGGACAGTCTAGGGAAAAGAAGGACTGGGGGAGACACAATAGCAGTGTTTCAATATTTGAGGGGTTTCCACAAAAAAGAGGAGGCTTAACTTATTTTCCAAAGCATCAGAAGGCAGGAGAAGAAACAATGGATGGAAACTAATCGTGGAGAAAGGCAATCTGGAATTCAGAAGTTTTGGGCTGGAGGTTTTTAAGGAGAGACTGGACAGCCACTTGTCTGAAAGGCTATAGAGTCTCCTGCTTGAAACGGGGATAGACTAGAAGATCTCCAAGATTCCTTCCAATTGTGTTATTCTGTTATTGGAAGATTGGCACACCTGGGGAGGGGAGGGGAGAATCCTCCTACCTGCGTTGGAAGCTCAGCCGCTATTGATCCTCCATTACAAAGAACTGGGGTTCCGGGAGATGAAGCCATGGCCACGAGAGGGTCTAGGAGTGGAAACAAAGCAGCAAAGGAATAATTGGCTATCAAACATCCTAAGGATATTCTTGAGCATCCTGTGATTTTAGCCTATTTCTTGGCTAACTAGGGAACCCCTTTAAGCGAGTCCTTTGCAGCCACAGCAACAACACACAGAAGCTCATCCTGGGTGAGAGGAAAACCGAAAGGTGTGGAAGGACCAGGGATTGGAATCAGAGGCAGATTATCTCAGCCATGAATGTGTGCATTAAAAGACCAACTCTGTTATTCTATGTTGCTATAATGTTCACCTCCCCTTATGAGAGAATCAAGGAAGACGACAAAAACTGTATTTTCACAGCTGGGACACAAGTGGGGAACTAAGGGCCCTTTATAATGCCTGGACTTCAACTCCCCGAATACCTGAGCCAGCTGGCTGAAGAATTATGGGATTTGAAGTCCACCAGTCATAAAAGGGACAATAACTTCCTCACCCCTGGGTTACATCTTGGAAGCTGTTGAGATATGTGGACTTCAACACACGTGGGAAATTCTGGGATTGGAAGGCCCACAAAATCACAAGATTGCCGAGGTTGAGAAACAATGGCCCGCAGGAAAGAGCGACGCCTCTTTAAATGCACCCAAAATGCAGTTCAATTGAACGATGGGAACGAGGAAAGGAAGGCGGGCGAAGAGATGGAGATGCTCTCTCCGGAGGGGGCTCGTCTGGAGCGGCTCCCTGAAACAGCAGCGCCTGGGAGGGATCGCCCCCCTTTTCTCCCCGCCGGTTTCGCAGCCCTTCAACTCCGAGCCTCCTGGGTGTGAAACGGCGCCAGAGCAAAGGAAGCGACGGGAAGCGGTCAGGAAGGGCCGGCAGAAAAGAAAGGAGAATAAGAATCATCTCCCCCAGGAGGAAGTGGGGGCGGCAGCAGCGATCTTAGCAGCGCCCCAAGAAGCTGCATGGAAGGCTCACCTGTCCCGGCACTTCCCAGGAAGGAAAGGAGGTTTTTACCTGGCACGCAATAGGAGAGAGGCAGCTCTCTTCCTCGGCCGGACTCGGCTTCCTTCCTTCCCGGCCACACACGTGGATCCCCCACCCCGGAACGACCCCAGCCAGGAGTTTGCAGAGCCCAAGCCGGAAGCGCTTATAGCTCCTCCCATTCTGTACGTGGGGGGAGCGCTGCCTATTCAGGAGTCCCCCTGCCTGCCCATTCCCCTCCTCCCCGTCCTGGGTGGGATGGTCAGCTGGACAGTGAGTCCATTGCTTCTTTGGCTCATGAGAGAGAAAGAGCCCAGAGAACCAGGTGGACGAGGGAGGGGACGAGGCCCAGGGACGGGAGCAGGAAGGGGAAGGGGATGCGGAGCCTTAAGGTGAAGGAGTGAATTGCTCTTTAACAGAATAACAGAGGTGTGAGGGACCTTGGAGGTCTTCTAGTCCAACCCCCAGGCAGTCAGAGAAAGGGGAGAGAGGGAGGGAGCAAAGTTAGGCAGGAAAAGGAGCTTCTCTTATCCACTTAGCATAGTCCTCAACTTACAACTTACTCCCTTCAATGACTAACAGTCATGATTGTACCCTAGTAACAAACAGTGGCTGTCTTACAAGTAGTCCTTGACTTACAGCCATTCGATCAGTGGCCGGAGCGACAAAGGCACTGAAAAAAGTGACATTTTCACACTCAAGACGAGTGCAGCAGGTCTTCAAAATCCAGCCACTTGACACCTGACTCATATTTATAACGGTTGCCATGTCCCAAGATCACAGGAAGCTCCGGATAAGCAAAGTCAATGGGGGAGCCAGATTTGGTCAATGACTGTATCAACTACAGTGATTCGCTTAATAACCATGGCAAGAAATAGTGTAAAATGGGATGAAACTCAATTCACGAATGTCTCACTTAGCAACAGACTGAATTGTGGTGGTAAGTCAAGGATTGCCTGTATTTCAAGGGTCGATGGGGCATGTCGAAGAGCAACACAACATAGAGGTGGCTCCCTTGCCCCAAAAGAGGAGAATAAAGAGAAAAGGGAAAAAAAACCACCACAGAATCTGCTTTTTTCCAATATTACCCGTAAGAAATGCGGAACCAAAGGACCCCCTGATGATCCACAAGGGAGGCCCACTAACTTTCTCCCTCTGAAGCTGAAGAAATCCTCAGAGCTAAGAAATATTTAATATACTTAACTATGTAAAAAGCCTGAGGCAGGAAATATTTAAAGATCTGTGAATTTCAGTAGAAAAACAACTAAAGCGTATAGGCAGCCTTGACCTACAGCCATCTGTTGAGTGACGGAAGTTACAACAGCATTGAAAAAGTGACTTATGTCCATTTTTCACACTTATGTCCGTTGCAGCATCCTCATGGTCATGCGATCCAAATTCAGCCACTTGACACCTGACTCACATTTATGACCATTGTGGTGTCCTGGGGTCAGGGAATCCCTTTGCGACCTTATGACAAGCAACACCAAAGGGAAAACCAGATTCCCTTAACAGCCATGTTGCTAATTCAACAACTGTGGTGATTCACTTAACAAGAGTCAAAAAAGGTCACAAAATGGAGCAAAATTGACTTAACATCTCACTTAACAACAAAAATTTATGCCTCACTTGTGCTTGTAAGTCAACTACATCTGCAAAATATTTCTCCCACTTAAAACAGCTCCAAACCTAATGAAGCTGCTTCCAGTTTGCAGAGAGGATGATCCTGGCGGATTCCCCATTTCCCCTCAAGAATGCGCTTCCAAAATGGCTGAAAGGAGGAAAGAGATCCTTCTGAACTCAAAGGCACTTTTGGTTTTCCTCACCTTTCCTGCTCCAGGCGCTTTGCCAGATGTGCCCAGCCTCAAACTGAACACATTGAAGACGAGATTGTAAGCAAAAACTTTATTCGTGAGAAAAAGTAACACAAGGAAATCTCCCTCAAAGCCTTTGTACCCCAACAATGCCCACTGGAGGGCTTTACACAGCAATTGCCACACAGTTTACATGTTTCAGAGTCAGAAAGAATTTTCTCATCTCCGTTTACAGCAATTCCTGCCTGTTTTACACTCACATCTTAGCTTTCCTGTATACCGGTATATTTAACACAGAGCTTCACCAAGCGATTTAAGTCTATCCTAATATGTGCACAGAGAAACCTCAATAAGTTTGTCAATGTCGCTTTGGTAGTAATATAGCATGGCTTTCCATGAGGTTTCCTATTTACAGCCTGATTAAGGAGATAGAACAACGGGTGTTAACTAGAATGTGGGCAGCTGCTCTCTTCTGATGCACCGGATGGCAGAGTTGGATGTGGAAGGCATGCCGTATTGATGTCAATGGTCCAGTTAGCTCTGCTGTTCAGGAGCATGGAATGAGAGACAGATCCGTGTTGGGAAGCCCTTCCATACAGCACATTGGGCTGTTCAAAGAAGATACGGTTAATTTATGCTGTTATGTGTGGTAGAAAGAACTAAGAGAAGAAAAAATGTTTATTGTTCTTTTTATGATGTGATTTCCAATAAAACTTCTTAGATGTGTATGTATAATAATGTATAATAATTGCATGCAGAATTGAACTTAGATGCGTATGTATAATAATGTATAATTGCCTACAGAACTGAATAGGATCGAATTGAAGAAAATATCCTTTACCTGTGTATAGTTCCAACTGGGGCTGCTGCAGTTCAAAATAAAATAATTGTGACATGTTGATTATAAATCTGAATACAACTAGACAAACGCATTTTGAGCATGCCAGTAAGCCAGGGAGATGGTTATCATATAGATTTTTAAAAAGGAAAGAAAAAGGATTGATTTATCATCTAATAGATGGAAAAGGGGATATACAATAAGGATAGAAAGAAAAAAGAATTTGCCCATATTTTGAAGAGCTATATAAAAAGGAAGAAGTGAACGAAGATCGGATAAGAAACTATTTAGATGCAATGAAGGATAAAGCAATGGGGAAGAAATTGAAGAATTATTAAACAAAGACATTACTTGGTTCGAATTGAAATCAGCAATAGACAACCAGAAAAACAACAAATCCAGATGGGATCCCAGGGGAGCCGTACAAGGCAACAGCAGAATAGGACCTCTTATGGTGGAAGTTTTTAATGACATCTTATTGGCAGCCAGGATGCCAGACTCATGGAAGGGGGCATTGATTTAGCTGATCCCCAAGGAGGATTCGGAACCCGATATATACAAAATTATAGGCTGATTTCTTTGCTAAATACTGACTACAAAAATATTTACTTCTATTATAGCAAGTAGACTAAAAAGAATTTTAAACGGGCACTTATACCATAACCCAATAAAAATAGAAAAAGGAGTCAGCAAAAAAATAGAAAAGAGCAGAAGGGTGGCCCACTCTCACCCCTGCTCTTCATATTATTGCTAGAAGCATTATTAATGTGAATTAGACAGAACCCAGACATAAAAGGATTCAAGGTTAAGAAAGAAGAAACGTAAGTTGCAAGCGTTTGTGGATGATATGATTTTTTTCATTGAAGAACCAATAGAAAGAGGACAAAAATTGATGAATGAATTAGAACAATTTGGAGCAGTAGCAGGACTAAAAATTAATAGGAAGAAAACAAAATTAATGACTAAAAATTTAACAGGAAAACAGAAATTAGAACTAGAAGTTATGCGACTACAAGTGATAAAGAAAGTTAAATATTTAGGAATATGGTTGACAGCACATTGTAAGAAACTAAAGGAAAACAATTATGATAAATTAATGCAAGGGGTAAAGAAGGATTTAGAAACCTGGGGCAAACTGCAACTGTCACTATTAAAATGCTATTAAAATGAATATTCTTCCAAAATTCCTCTATATATTTCAAGCGATTCCAATTAAAGTACACAAAAAGTTTTTGAAGAACTTAACAAAATAATTGCAAAATTCATCTGGTAAGGAAAAACCTAGAATAAACTTAAAGGCAATGCAGGATATGAAGAGCAGGAGGGCTGGCACTCCCAAATTGGGAGTTATATTATAGTGCGGCCTCTTTAGTATGGTTGAAGGAATGGGTTAATTTAACCAATAAGAGACTATTACTCTTAGAAGGCCATGACTTACAGAGGGGGTGGCATGCTTTTTATGAGATATTGGGAAAACTAGCCAGAAATATTTTCACAGACACCTAATCAGAGATTCATTATTGACTAATTGGAAGAAAATATGGAAAAAACACTACTTAAAGATACCAATCTGGATCTCAACAAGGGAGGTGATGATCCACCCAAATAATCTGGATATTACTAAAATGATTAAATATAAAGACCTATTGGATACGCAAGGAAATCTGAAATTGTGGCAAGACCTTTAGGATCAGGGATTAAAAACTGACCGGTGGGCATATCTTCAAATTCAAAGTAAATACAAACAGGACAAGAAAGAATTTGGAATTAATAATAAACTCCAGCAATTAGATAAAATTTGATTAGGATCAGGCAAAAAAACAAAGAAAATTTTAGAATTATTAGAGGTAGAATTAGAGGAAGAAATTGTTAAAGGGAACATGATAGCCTGGAGTAGGAATATAGGATATAGTATCACCTTAACAGAATGGGAAAAGGTCTGGGGTAGGAATAACAAAATCGGTAGCGTACAAAGAAAATTCCTATAAAATGTTTTACAGGTGGCACTTTCCTCCTTTGAAATTAGTGAAGATGCACCCCAATGAGTCCGAACTGCTGGAAATGAAAAAAAAAAAAAAAAGAGGGAACTTTCTTCCATATGTGGTGGTCTTGTACAGAAACTCAAAATATTGGCAGAAAATTAGAAATTAGAAATCTATTCTTTTTTTCTTATTTTCCTTTTCTCTCTTCCATTTATGTATGTTGTTGGTCTATTTTAATTGTAAAATCAATAAAGTGTATTTTTTTAAAAAAAAAGCGGAGGCAGGAGGAGGGGGCGAGTGAGGCTTTTAAACTTTTCCACACTCGATGCATTCAAATGGTTTCTCCACTGTGTGGATTCTATTTTAGGAGGTAAGACTGCCACTATCATTGTAACATTTTCCACACTCTAGGCATTTATAGGGTTTCTCCCCTGTGTGAATCCTCTTATGGGAAGTTAAGGGCATCGGAGATCCTGAAGCATTTTCCACACTCTGCACATTTATACGGCTTCTCTCCGGTGTGGATCCTCTTATGTAAGTTGAAATTGCCTTTTTCTGTGAAGCTCTTTCTGCACATCTTGCAATGATATGGCTCTTCCCTGTATGGATCCTATTATGTAAGCTTAAATTGCTGCTTCTGCTGAAACTTTTCCATACTCCAAGCATTCATAGGGTTTCTCCCAGTGTGGATTCTGCTATGTACATCACAGCTTTTTTTTTGCACTGAAGCTCTTTCCACACATGCGGCATTCATATGGTTTCTCCCCAGTATGGAGCCTTTTGTGGCAAGTGAGATCCCATGAATGGGTGAAACATTTGTCACACATGGTGCACTTATAGGGCTTTTCGCCTGTGTGGATTCTTTTATGGGTATTCAGATGACTTTTTGGACTGAAGCACTTCCCACACTCGGTGCATTGATTTGGTTTCCCTCCTCTGTGCATACTTTGATGGGAAGTTAAGATGCTGGATTTACAAAAGCTCTTTCCACACTCTAGGCATTTCTACGGTTTCTCCCCTGTGTGGGTCCGTTTGTGGGCACGAAACCTATCAGAACGGGAAAAGCGCTTTCCACATTGCAGGCACTGAAATGGTTTCTCCCCCGTGTGGATTCTGCTATGTCCGATATAGCTACTTTTTGCACGGAAGCTCTTTCCACACTCCATGCATTGAAAGGGTTTTTCTCCCGTGTGGATCCGCTCGTGTGACTTAAGTTGACCTTTTTCCTGAAGCTCTTTCCACACTCCAGGCATTTGTATGGTTTCTCCCCTGTGTGGATCCGTTTGTGGGCAGGAAGGCTAGCAGAACTGGCAAAGCGCTTTCCACACTGTAGGCATTGAAAGGGCTTCTCCCCTGTGTGGATTCTGTGATGGTCAGTAAGGGATACAGAGCGACAGAAGCTCTTTCCACACTCCATGCATTGAAATGGTTTTTCTCCATGTGAATCCTCTCGTGTAACTTAAGTTGACCTTTTTTGCTGAAGCTCTTTCCACACTCCAGGCATTTGTATGGTTTCTCTCCCGTGTGGATTCTGCTATGTCCGATATAGCTACTTTTTGCACGGAACCTCTTTCCACACTCCATGCATTGAAATGGTTTTTCTCCCGTGTGGATCCTCTCGTGTGACTTAAGTTGACCTTTTGACTGAAGCTCTTTCTGCACTCCAGGCATTGAAAGGGTTTCTCCCTGTGTGGGTCTGTTTGTGGGCATGAAAGCCACCAGAACTGGCAAAGCGCTTTCCACACTGTAGGCATTGAAAGGGCTTCTCCCTGTGTGGCTTCTGTGATGAGCAGTAAGGTTTGTAGAGGTATAGAAGCTCTTTCCACACTCCATACATTGAAATGGTTTTCTCCCGTGTGGATCCTCTCGTGTGACTTAAGAGGACCTTTATCACTGAAGCTCTTTCCACACTCCAGGCATTTATAAGGCTTTTCCCTTTATGCATCCTATTATGTATGGTTAGAGAAGAGGTGTTACTAAAAGGTTTTTCCACACTCCAAGCATTCATAGGGTTTCTCCCCAGTGTGGTTTCTGCTATGTACAATACAGCTTTGTTTTACACTGAATCTCTTTCCACACATGTGGCATTCATATGGTTTCTCCCCAGTATGGAGTTTCCTTTGTGGCAAGTGAGGCCCCACAACGTGGTGAAGCATTTGTCACACTCGGTGCACTTATAGGGCTTTTCGCCTGTGTGGATTCTTTTATGGGTATTAAGGTGACTTTTTGACTGAAGCACTTCCCACACTCGGTGCATTGATTTGGTTTCCTCCTCTGTGCATACTTTGATGGGAAGTTAAGATGCTGGATGTACAGAAGCTCTTTCCACACTCCAGGCATTTGTATGGTTTCTCACCTGTGTGGGTCCGTTGGTGGGCACGAAAGCTATCAGAACGGAAAATCGCTTTCCACATTGCAGGCACTGAAAGGGTTTCTCCCCCGTGTGGATTCTGCTATGTACGATATAAGTACTTTTTGCACGGAAGCTCTTTCCACACTCCATGCATTGAAATGGTTTTCTCCTGTGTGGATCCCCGGTACTAAGGAGCGTGTGATTTACTCCAGCATTAAATGGTTTTCTCCCGTGTGATCCTCTTTGATTAAGATGACTTTTGCCACTTTCCACACACCATGCAGTGATATGGCTTTAGCGCTGTATGGGTCCTATTATGGCGAGTGAGGTCACTCGCACAGCGGAAGCTTTTCCCACATTCTAGGCATTCATATGATTTCTTCCCAGTGGGGCTTTTTTCCAGGAATTTGGTTCCTTGCTCTGAGTAATCCTAGTTCTACCCTCCCGAGTTGATGCAACCTCTCCTCTCTGTAGAGGCTTTGATGGGAAGTAAGGGAGGCGCTGCTTCAAGCTTTTTCCCTATTAACATACCGATGTTGCTTCCTCTCTTCGTGGCCCCTTCTTATGTGAATTAAGATCACTTTTCTGACTGAAGGTCCTTCCACAATCCAGACATTTGTGTGGATCCTCTGCTTTGTGAATCTTTTTATGCAATGCAAGGGAACAGCTTGTACTGAAGCTTTCTGCACACTTTGTACAATTGTATGGTTTCCCTTCTACTATTCTTTCACGTAGAGGAGGAGGAAAATTCCTTCCGGAGCATTGCCTGCTTTCATCTTGTTTCTCTCCAGCAGGGCTTTGGCAGCAGCCACCTAATCCAGATTCACCTTGGAGTGTTTTGCCATACCTTGAACACATTTCTTTTTCATGACAATTATCTCGTCCAATAAGACATTGATATCTGCACATGGTAAACCAGAGCAATTCTCCAGCTCCTCCGTTAATGGTTTTTCTTCTGAACTTTGCTTTCCATACAACTTTTCTGCAACTTCCTTTTGTCTTTTGGCAAAGGTGCTGCTACCTCTTGGCCAGAATCCTCCATCTCCCATCTGTCACCTGCTTGCAACAATAGAAAAGAAAAGTTAACACAAACTTAGGTGCAAAAGGGATCAAGCACCACTGCTGTATTTGAACAGTACCAAACTTCCTCCCAAATCACATTGGTTCAAAACATGGTGTCAATCCTAAAGCCATTTGGGATCATGTTCAGGGTTGGCACAGCGAGGCTGGGCAGAGCTGTGGGAATGGGAGGGGAGTAGAGATAGCTGGGCATGTGTAGCCAAAATAGAATTCTTTCCCTGGGAACCAAGGATGTTCTCATCAGCACCTGGTGAGGCACATGAGGAAAACAGCTGGACTCGGACTGTGACCTAATTGGACCATGTGATGGATGAGTGAACTGGGGGAAGAACTTTGAATTGGGGGCGAAACCGCTGGACCTTCAGAGTCACCTTTTCAGCAGCTGTGCCAAAAGGACTTGCCTAATAAATCTGTACTTTGAGGAATCATCAAACCTCAGAGTTTCGATTCTTTTGGGTCTGTTACTTGAACCCTGACACATGGTGTGATGCTTAGGATTAAGTTGATATAAGATTTTACCTTCGGCTCTCTCTTGTCCTTGGTGGTACAAAATGAAAATGTGAAAATCTTGGCTAAGATCATTTAAATTTTATGGGGTGAGAACCATCAGCTCTACTGCTTCAAAGGAAGCAGAAAGGACACTTAAAAGAGGCCTTCATGCATTCATTTGTTCATTTATTCATTACATTTATTGGCCTCCAGCTTGCTATAGGGAAACCCTTGATGCCTTATTATATTAAAAGGATAAAAATATATATAAACAATAGTGTACAAATACAAATACTCAGTTCTAAGTAAAAGACAATAGACTTGCGATAGAGAACCTATTGGTTAAATTTCAATCTGAGAAGATAGAAATGTTGACGTCCCTTGGACCTGGGAAATGAGCTTCAGCCTCATCTCCATGAAGAGGTTTTTCCTTGAAAAAGCTGGTTCTCAGTTACCCTGATGTGTTCATTCCTCTTTATCCCAAAGGGCTTTTTCTTAAGGCAACTGGACTTTCTTTTTCCTTGAACATGTTTCCCTTCTCATCCAAGAAGCTTCTTCTGTTCTGATTGAACGATGGAGGATGGAAGGATTGATATTTCTTGCAGTCATCTGGACATAAGCACTCTTTCCGACTGGATGATTGCAAGGAGTATAAATCCTTGTGTTAAATCTGTGGATTCTTATCGGGCTCTTAAGTGTCATAGAGTCAGTATAGACCAAAAACAACAAAATGAAAGCAACTTCTAAAAAGCTTTCTACAAAGTGGGACAGGCAGGATTGGAAAGAGGCTAGGATGGGAAACTTCATGTGGAATTGAAGGACATTTTATCAGACTAAGTAGGAGTAGAAATGTACAGAAGGATGCTCCAATCTATTGCATACATCAAACAAATTAAATATTTTATCTGAGCTGCTCACTTCCACCACCCAGGGAAACCTGTCAGGGAACTGGTCAGTAGGATCCAAATGAAGTCAGAGATGCTGACACAAACTTGATATAAATTAATGTTACATGTATGAATGTATGTATGTATGTAAGTATGTCTATATGTATGTATGCCTGCCACACACTGTAAATATATATTTACAGTAAAATTTCATCCAGTTGGTCTGGAAAGTGTTGGACAGCTTCATCAGCACACCCAGCTTTACTTGTTGTTCATAAGTTACAGTAATTATTATTTTCAGGATCGCGCAAACCAGCCATGACCGGCTCCAAAGGTGTCATGGTACTCTTCACCCGCTGCTCGCTTTAGCGTTTCAAAAACGCTGCATTAAAATGCTTCCTAAATCGGATGAAGACTAAGGGACTTCTTTTGGGATCGGATCATCAATCCAAAGCACAAGGAGCTGTTGTTTTTGAAAAGAGGTCTGTCCTATTTCTCGTGATTATGGCATCAGCTCCTGGAGCTGATTTAATCGCCTCTTTTATCTTTTCTTTAACCTTAAGGATCATACATATGGTGGAACAAGCCAGTCCTCCTCCTTCTCCTAAGGTCTTTACCTTCTTCCCCTCTCATGGGCTTTAATTATTTTCATTTTCAAGTCCAAATTGATACTTTTCCTTTGTTTCTTACCTCCATGTTGAGCTGGAGTAGACCTTGGTCGCTTTCCTTGGGAAGATACTTCTAGCCTAAGAAAGAGTTGATGGAAAAGGCCAGTATCTTGTCCTGGAGAGAGAGAGAGAGAGAGGCTGGCTCAGAGCTGTTCAGTAAGATGAATGCTATGGTTCAGGAAGAAAGTGCTGTAGGGCAATAATGTGTCTTCCTTCTTTTGTCGACCATTTCTTTCCCTTGACAAAAGCATAACAATGGTTGCTGCTTGCAGCAATACAGTGTACAGTATTTGACAGTCTTTTATTTACAGTACTGTATTAAACTGTGGTTTATATACTCCATCTTTGTGTTTAACCTGTTCCACTTGGTTATTTGTTCCCTTCCTGCACAGCATGTGTAAGATTGAATTTGATTCTTAGCAAATGGGAGAGACTGAATTGTGAAGGCCAGTATTCTCCACACTGTCCATTTGTGAAGAAAAGCCAGGCTTCATAGAAAAGCATGAAAACCTGAGATAAATAGCTTGCCAATTTGAAAATCAGCACTTTAGAGAAGAATACAGCAACAAAAAACAAATAATAGTACTACAGGAGTTGACGTGCATTAAGTTTTAAAATATTATTTTACACTACAGTAACATAATCCCTTACCTAAGGAGGCAATGTTCCTCTTGTTTTCCAGCATGACTTCTTGGTACAGGGCTTTTGCTCAGAATCCAACAGGGCCCATTCCTCCACGGAGAAAAACACAGCTACATCCTCAAATGATACCAAATCCTGACACAGGAGGGGGAAAAAACCCACAGCGTATTCCATGAATATTCCTAACAACGAACACTTCAATGAATTACAGGCTAGTCTTCTTCTTAAAGAAAAGCCACAGCTTCCAAGTAGGGCAAAGGAGCATGTAGGATATTGAATTTAGTATCTGGAAGAGTAAAGTCTACAATAGGCCAGAACACAATTGTAACTGATTAGAGTGCTGACTCATGCAGGATGCAATCTGCGCTACGATTGGCTGCTGTAAGTAGAAAGGGGCGTTTCCCTTTTCCCTCCTTTTCCCCTCTCTGTGTTCTGCATGATGCTTCAGATTTACCTCAGGATGTTCCTCTGTTTTCCTATCTTATATTCTTCCTTTTGTGGATGATGACAGATTGTTGTAAATTTGCACGTTAAATATATTTATGATAATATAAAAGTCTCCAAGTCTATGTCAGTGTCTCCAACTTCATCTGGGCAGCTGCTGTGCTCTCTACAAAAGCCAAGCTCGGACTTTACTTTTTACTTTGGGCTTTTATGTTCACCGCTTTCAAAAAACCCTGAGTAAAGACCACACCTGGAATACTGAGTTCAGTTTTGGTTACCACATTAGAAAAAAGATGGGGAGACTTTGGAAAAAGTGCAAACAGCAACCAAGGATTAAAGGCTTTGAGACTAAATGACACAAAAAACAGTTGCAGGAACTGGATATGGGCCAGTCCAGAGAAAAGAAGGACCAGGGGAGACACAATAGCAGTGCTCCAATATTTGAGGGGTTTCCAGTATTTCTGGGGTTCATGACAGTGAGAACAATTAACTAATGGAACGGTTTGCCTTCAGAAGTTTTGGGCTGGAGGTTTTTAAGGAGAGACTGGACGGCCACTTGTCTGAAAGGCTATAGGGTCTCCTGCTTGAAACAGGGGGATGGACTAGAGGATCTCCAAGATCCCTTCCAATTGTGATATTCTGTTATTGGGAGATTGGCACACCTGGGGAGGGGAGAGGAGAATCCTCCTACCTGGGTTGGAAGCTCAGCCGCTGTTGATCCTCCATTACAAAGAACTGGGGTTCCGGGAGATGAAGCCATGGCCACAAGGGGGTCTAGGAGAGGGGAACAAACAGCAAAGGAATCATTGGCTAAGGATATTCTTGAGCATCCAGTGCAAAAGGCTGGTTTTAGCCTGTTTCTTGGCTAACTAGGGAACCCCTTTAAGCGAGTCCTTTGCAGCCACAGCAACAACACACAGAAGCTCATTCTGGGTGAGAGGAAAACTGAAAGGTGTGGAAGGACCGTGAATTGGATTCAGAGGCAGATTATCTCAGCCATGAATGTGTGCATTAAAAGACCAACTCTGTTATTCTATGTTGCTATAATGTTCACCTTCCCTTATGAGAGAATCAAGGAAGACGACAAAAACTCTTTTTTCACAGCTGGGACTTGAATTGGGGAACTAGGGCATTTTATGACTGCTGGACTTTATTCCCAGAGTCCCTGAGTCAGCTGGCTGAGGAATTATGGGATTTGAAGTCCACCTGTCATAAAAGGGCCATAACTTCCTCACCCCTGGATGACAGCAACGTCTCTCAATCTTGGGAGCTGTTGAGATATGTGCACTTCAACACACGTGGGAAATTCTGAGAGTGGAAGCCCACAAATCACAAGGTTGCCCAGGTTGAGAAACAATGGTCAACAGGAAAGAGCGACGCCTCTTTAAATGCACCCAAAAATGCAGTTCAATTGAACGATGGGAACGAGGAAAGGAAGGCGGGCGAAGAGATGGAAGGGCGTCCGGAGGAGCCTTGAGCCGATGCTCTCTCCGGAGGGGGCTCGTCTCGAGCGGCTCCCCGAAACAGCAGCGCCTGGGAGGGATCGCCCCCCTTTTCTCCCCGCCGGTTTCGCAGCCCTTCAACTCCGAGCCTCCTGGATGTGAAACGGCGCCAGAGCACAGGAGGCGACGGGAAACGGTCGGGAAGGACCGGCAGAAAAGAAAGGAGAATAAGAATCATCTCCCCCAGGAGGAAGTGGGGGCGGCAGCAGCGATCTTAGCAGCGCCCCAAGAAGCTGCCTGGAAGGCTCACCTGTCCCGGCATTTCCCAGGAAGGAAGGGAGGTTTTTACCTGGCACGCAATAGGAGAAAGGCGGCTCTCTTCCTCGGCCGGACTCGGCTTCCTTCCTTCCCGGCCACACACGTGGATCCCCCTCCCCGGAACGACCCTCACCAGGAGTTTGCAGAGCCGAAGCCGGAAGCGCTTATAGCTCCACCCATTCTGTACGGGGGGGGGTCCCCCTGCCTGCTCATTCCCCCTCCCCCTCAATCCTGGGCGTGATGGTCAGCTGGGCAGCGAGTCCATTGCTTCTTTGGCTCATGCAGCCAGAGAACCAGGTGGAAGAAGGAGGGGACGAGGCCCAGGGACGGGAGCAGGAAGGGGAAGGGGATGCGGAGCCTTAAGGTGAAGGAGTGAATTGCCCTTTAACAGAATAACAGAGGTGTGAGGGCCTTGGAGGTCTTCTAGTCCAACCCCAGGCAGTCAGAGAAAGGGGAGAGAGGGAGGGGGCAAAGTTCGGCAGGAAAAGTTGCTTCTCTTATCCACTTAGCATAGTCCTCAACTTACAACTTACTCCCTTCAATAACTAACAGTCATGATTGTGTGTAACAAACAGTGGCCTTACAGTAGTCCTTGACTTCAGCCATTGGATCAGTGGCGGAACAAAGGCACTGAAAAGTGACTGTTTTCACACAAAGTAGGTCTTCAAATCCAGACTTGACAGCCATGTCCCAGGATCACAGGAAGCTCGGATAGCAAAGTCAATGGGGGGCCAGATGGAGCAACAAAGGCTTAACAACCATGCAAAAAAGCATAAATGAAATGTCTTTCACGGACTCAGGAGATGGTCGTGCATGTCAAGAGCAACACAACTTAGTGCTTTTTCAATATTAAAATGCAGCCACCCTGATGATCCATAAGGAGACCACTGAAGCTGAAGAAACCTCTGAGCAGAAACAATATTTAACTATGTAAAGGCCTGAGGCAGGAAATATTTAAAGTAGCGTGTGACCTACAGCCATCCTGACGGAAGTTACAACAGCATTGAAAGTGAATGTCCATTTTTCCTTACGACCTGCAGCATCCTCATTCATGATCAAATTCAGCCACTTGACACCTGACCATTTATGACCATTGTGGTGTCCTGGGAAAACAAGATTCGACAAGCACACCAAAGGGAAAACGTTCCTTACAGCCATGTTGCTAATTCAACAACTGTGGTGATTCACTTAACAAGAGTCAAAAAAGGTCACAAAATGGAGCAAAATTGACTTAACATCTCACTTAACAACAAAAATTTATGCCTCACTTGTGCTTGTAAGTTAACTACATCTGCAAAATATTTCTCCCACTTAAAACAGCTCCAAACCTAATGAAGCTGCTTCCAGTTTGCAGAGAGGAGGATCCTGGCGGATTCCCCATTTCCCCCTCAAGAATTGCGCTTCCAAAATGGCTGAAAGGAGGAAAGAGATCCTTCTGAACTCAAAGGCACTTTTGGTTTTCCTCACCTTTCCTGCTCCAGGCGCTTTGCCAGATGTGCCCAGCCTCAAACTGAACACATTGAAGACGAGATTGTAAGCAAAAACTTTATTCCACAGAAAAAGTAACACAAGGAAATCTCCCTCAAAGCCTTTGTACCCCAACAATGCCCACTGGAGGGCTTTACACAGCAATTGCCACACAGTTTACATGTTTCAGAGTCAGAAAGAATTTTCTCATCTCCGTTTACAGCAATTCCTGCCTGTTTTACACTCACATCTTAGCTTTCCTGTATACCGGTATATTTAACACAGAGCTTCACCAAGCGATTTAAATCTATCCTAATATGTGCCCAGAGAAATCTCAATAAGTTTGTCAATGTCGCTTTGGTAGTAATATAGCATGGCTTTCCATGAGGTTTCCTATTTACAGCCTGCTTAAGGAGATGGAACAACGGGTGTTAACTAGAATGCGGGCAACTGCTCTCTTCTGATGCACCGGATGGCAGAGTTGGATGTGGAAGGCATGCCGTATTGATGTCAATGGTCCAGTTAGCTCTGCTGTTCAGGAGCATGGAATGAGAGACAGATCCGTATTGGGAAGCCCTTCCATACAGCACATTGGGCTGTTCAAAGAAGATATGGTTAATTTATGCTGTTATGTGTGGTAGAAAGAACTAAGAGAAGAAAAAATGTTTATTGTTCTTTTTATGATGTGATTTCCAATAAAACTTCTTAGATGTGTATGTATAATAATGTATAATAATTGCATGCAGAATTGAACTTAGATGCGTATGTATAATAATGTATAATTGCCTACAGAACTGAATAGGATCGAATTGAAGAAAAATATCCTTTACCTGTGTATAGTTCCAACTGGGGCTGCTGCAGTTCAAAATAAAATAATTGTGACATGTTGATTATAAATCTGAATACAACTAGACAAACGCATTTTGAGCATGCCAGTAAGCCAGGGAGATGGTTATCATATAGATTTTTAAAAAAAGAAAGAAAAAAGATTGATTTATCAGCTAATAGATGGAAAAGGGGATATACAATAAGGGATAGAAAGAAAAAATAAATTGCCCATAAATATTTTGAAGAGCTATATAAAAAGGAAGAAGTGAACAAAGATCGGATAAGAAACTATTTAGATGCAATGAAGGATAAAGCAATGGGGAAGAAATGGAAGAATTATTAAACAAAGACATTACTTGGTTCGAATTGAAATCAGCAATAGACAACCAGAAAAACAACAAATCCCCGGGACCAGATGGGATCCCAGGGGAGCCGTACAAGGCAACAGCAGAATAGGACCTCTTATGGTGGAAGTTTTTAATGACATCTTATTGGCAGCCAGGATGCTGGACTCATGGAAGGGGGCATTGATTTAGCTGATCCCCAAGGAGGATTCGGAACCCCGATATATACAAAATTATAGGCTGATTTCTTTGCTAAATACTGACCACAAAATATTTACTTCTATTATAGCAAGTAGACTAAAAAGAATTTTAAATGAGCTTATATATGAAGATCAAAATGGATTTCTCCCGAGCGGACAAATCAGAAATAATTTAAGAATAGTATTAGATGTTTTAGAATTTTACGAAGCCCACCCTGAAAAACAAATTGCACTTATGTTTTTAGATGCAGAGAAGGCCTTCGATAACTTAAATTGGCAATTTTTAATCCAAAAAAATTATAATATGAACTTAGGCACCAAATTTGAAAACATTATAAGAACCATTTATGATACACAACAAGCGAATATTATAATAAACAGGGAATATATCCGCCCAATAAAAATAGAAAAAGGAGTCAGACAGGGTGGCCCACTCTCACCCCTGCTCTTCATATTATTGCTAGAAGCATTATTAATGTGAGTTAGACAGAACCCAGACATAAAAGGATTCAAGGTTAAGAAAGAAGAATATAAGTTGCAAGCGTTTGTGCATGATATGTTTTTTTCATTAAGAACCAATAGAAAGAGGACAAAAATTGATGAATGAATTAGAACAATTTGGAGCAGTAGCAGGACTAAAAATTAATAGGAAGAAAACAAAATTAATGACTAAAAATTTAACAGGAAAACAGAAATTAGAACTAGAAGAAGCTATGGGACTAAAAGTGATAAAGAAAGTTAAATATTTAGGAATATGGTTGACAGCACATTGTAAGACACTAAAGGAAAACAATTATGACAAATTAATGCAACGGGTAAAGAAGGATTTAGAAACCTGGGGCAAACTGCAACTGTCACTATTAAAATGCTATTAAAATGAATATTCTTCCAAAATTCCTCTATATATTTCAGACGATTCCAATTAAAGTACACAAAAAGTTTTTTGAAGAAACTTAACAAAATAATTGCAAAATTCATCTGGCAAGGGAAAAAAACCTAGAATAAATTTAAAGGCAATGCAGGATATGAAGAGCAGGGGAGGGCTGGCACTCCCAAATTGGGAGTTGTATTATGGTGCAGCCTCTTTAGTATGGTTGAAGAAATGGGTGAATTTAACCAATAAGAGACTATTACTCTTAGAAGGCCATGACTTACAGAGGGGGTGGCATGCTTTTTATGAGATATTGGGAAAACTAGCCAGAAATATTTTCACAGACACCTAATCAGAGATTCATTATTGACTAATTGGAAGAAAATATGGAAAAAACACTACTTAAAGATACCAATCTGGATCTCAACAAGGGAGGTGATGATCCACCCAAATAATCTGGATATTACTAAAATGATTAAATATAAAGACCTATTGGATACGCAAGGAAATCTGAAATTGTGGCAAGACCTTTAGGATCAGGGATTAAAAATTGACCGGTGGGCATATCTTCAAATTTAAAGTAGATACAAACAGGTCAAGAAAGAATTTGGAATTAATAATAAACTCCAGCAATTAGATAAAATTTGATTAGGATCAGGCAAAAAAATAACAAAATTTTAGAATTATTTATTAGAGGTAGAATTAGAGGAAGAAATTGTTACTGGGAACATGATAGCCTGGAGTAGGAATATAGGACATAGTATCACCTTAACAGAATGGGAAAAGGTCTGGGGTAGGAATAACAAAATCAGTAGCGTACAAAGAAAATTCCTATAAAATGTTTTACAGGTGGCACCTTCCTCCTTTGAAATTAGCGAAGATGCACCCCAATGAGTCCGAACTGCTGGAAATGCAAAAAAAAAAAAAAAAAAAAAGGGAACTTTCTTCCATATGTGGTGGTCTTGTACAGAAACTCAAAAATATTGGCAGAAAATTAGAAATTGGCTGGAGGAAATGACAAGAGAACAGATCGAATTTAAACCAGAGTCCTTTCTGTTAGGAATCTTTGATAAACAACTACCCAAAAAAGTGAAATATATAATAATACATATTTGACAGCGGCCAGATTGGCTTTTGCACAGTGTTGGAAACAGCCTAATGTTCCACCAGAGGGGATGATTATTCAAAAAATTACAAGTTGTGCAGAAATGGACAAATTAACCTTGGCATTAAAAGATAAAGACACTTCAATATATTACGACAGCTGGAACTGCTGGTACAAATGGATAGACCAAAGATAGATTTCACACTAAAAGGCAAAAGAAGATATGATAGAATTGTAGTGGTGATATACAGATATATGTAACAATTAATTGTGAATATGGGATAAAAGAAGGATTAAAAAAAAGGTCTCACAAACTGTTGAAGATGAAAATGTTTTTAATTGTTTTCTATATGTTTTCTATTTTTTTTCTTTTCTTTTTCTCTCTTACATTAATGTATGTTGTTGGTCTATTTTAATTGTAAAATCAATAAAGTGTATTTTTTTTAAAAAAAAGCGGAGGCAGGAGGAGGGGGGCGAGTGAGGCTTTTAAACTCTTTCCACACTCGATGCATTCAAATGGTTTCTCCACTGTGTGGATTCTATTTTAGGAGGTAAGACTGCCACTATCATTGTAACATTTTCCACACTCTAGGCATTTATATGGTTTCACCCCTGTGTGAATTGTGGTAATATATTTTATTAATCATTTTCTGTAAGTCCTTTGTACAGTCATTTCGCATAGATCTAGGGATTTGCAGACACTCCTGGTGGGGGCAGTAGTGCCTTTGCAATGGGTGTTTCATCCTGTTTGATCTGCGGGCTTAGAGGGACCAGGAAAATAGGTGAAAGTTCAAGGTACACAGCAGAGACGTTCCCATGGGACTTTCCGTGCCTGTATATTCTCATGGGACTTTCCGTGCCTGTATGTTCTCATCCTGTTGAGGTCATTGTTTTTGATTCTGTACTTTCGATTTCTTTCTTAAATAAATACTGCTACCTGAGTTCGCTCGGGGCTGGCATTTGCTCAGACGTTTCCCTGCATCTCATTTCAAGTGCCAGACCACCACAAGTGGTGACCCCGACGTGATAGCTTGGAAAGCTATACGTTTCCCGCATCCTATACTCATCGTCGCAGACGTCGACTGGGCTCTCATCTTCTTCGCTGGATGGAGATAGATTCTTTTCGTGAGTATGGGGGGAGATCTCTCGAAGGCTCAGAAAGAGCACATCAGGGAATTGAGAGGGATCATTGGGAATAGTTTTGGGTTTGGAGTTCGTAGTAGAGGACATGCAATGGGAAAGAAAGAAATTGAGGACTTATTACAGTATGTTTGGAAACATATTCAGTCATATCCAGAGGGAGGTAGTATTAAAGTAGAGTCCTGGAAAAAAATAGGGATATTTTTGCACGAGGAACCTCGTGCCCCTTCTTCAATTTTGTTAACCTGGAGGGTGGTTATGGATGCGTTAGCTACTTATGAACAACCGCTCCTAGCACCCCCCGAAGAAGGTTTGCCGCCTTACCATGAGGTACGTTTATTGCCACCGACGGCACCTCCGGATAAATCCAGAGGACTGTCAGGCGCTGGAAATACTTTGTCAGAAGATAAGAGTTTACCTTTAAGAGTTCAAGTAGATGCAGTTACTGCAGCTATTCAAGAAGCAAAAAATAGAGGGGAATTATCAGGAGATGATTTGGTGGAATTTGGAGTAGAGGTTCAACTTAATCCAGTAGAAATTGTCATGGACGCTGCGTTAAATCCGCAGCGGGAGTGGAAGCCTCTATCTCTTAGAGTTTTAAAGGAAGTTAAGCAGGCAGCAAAAGAATATGGTGTTAGATCGCCATATACTCAGGCGTTGTTAGAAGCAGTTGGTTATGGAAATTAAATGATTCCGGCTGACTGGAAAGCTCTGTTGAATATGATTTTAACTCCAGCTCAATATTTGGTGTTAGATCAGAAATGGAGACAGCTGGCAGTTCAGAGGGGAACAGCAAATGTTACCCCAGATCAGCTTTACGGAGCTGGTAATTATACAACAGTGGAACAACAGAGAGATGGAATGCCTGAGGAGGGGTTCATTCTTCTCCCACAGTTAATTTTTCAAGCCGTAGGGGCTCTCCCTGACGGCGAAGGTGGTGAGAAGACCTTCACTAACATTACACAAGGGAACAATGAACCCTATGAAAATTTCATTAGCAGATTGAAATTGGCTATTGAAAGACAAATTGATAATCAATTCGCCCGGAACGAATTGCTTTTGAAGTTAGCAGTAGAACAAGCTAACACAGATTGCAAGAAGATCTTAAATCCACTTGTAGCAAGTGGAGAGTGAGAGATCGCAGATTTGAATAATGCATGTAGGAAGGTTGGGAGTCAGTCTTTTAACATGGAGACTTTAGCTCTGGCTCTGCAAGCAGGAAATGCTCAAAAGGGAAATTGTTTCAATTGTGGGAAGCCTGGACATTTTAAAGTGCAATGTCGGGCTCCTGGAGGGGGTCAAAGTCAGCAAAAAAAGAGATTAATGGGACAGGGTGTTCGACCTAAATCAGTGTGCCCAAAATGTAAGAAAGGATACCATTGGGCATATCAGATGCTCCTACAGTTTTTACTGATGGAGGGAAAGTTTTTGGTGCTTGTGTTTGGAAAGATAAATCTGGAAGTTGGCATACAAAGGTGACATCAGAGCAGAAGTCTGCCCAGCAGGCAGAACTTGCTGCTGTAGTTTTGGCTTTTCAAAATTTTCAAAATCAGGATTTTAATCTAATAGTGGATTCTTTGTATGTGTATAATTTCTTACCCTTTGTAGCAGGTTCTTATTTGTCTCCTGGTATATCACCTGATATTTTAAGATTGCTTTTGCTGTTGCAAGGATGTTTGGAGCAGCGTGTGCATGTGTGTTTTGTTGCCCACATTCGTAGTCATAGTAATTTGCCTGGAATTTTATCACAAGGTAATGCCAAGGCTGACAGTGCTGTAACTTCAGTTCTCACTGTCCAGCCATGGGACAGCCATAGTTATTTTCATCAAAATGCTAAAGTGTTGGCATATCAATTCAAGCTTACTGCTGCAGAAGCTGCTGCCATAATTCAACAATGTCCAACTTGTTCAAAGCAGGGCACGGCTATCCCTATGGGAGTCAACCCCAGGGGGTTGAAACCCTCAATGATTTGGCAAATGGATGTTACTCAATATTCGTCATTTGCACCCTGGAAGTATATACATGTGACTGTGGATACTTACTCAGGATTTCTAATGGCTACTCCTCAAAGGTGAAGCGGTTAAACATGTCATCAATCATTGCATTAAGACATTTTCAGTTGCTGGTACGCCTCAAACTTTAAAAACAGACAATGGTGCGGCTTATCGGAGCACAGTCTTTGATCAGTTTTGCAAACAGTGGTCCATGGAACATAAATTTGGGATTCCATACAATTCCACAGGACAGGCTATTGTAGAGCGTCATAATGGCACGCTCAAGAACATGTTAGCTAAATTAAATAAAAAAGGAGGGAAGCTCCTGGGGCTTCCGGCAATTCAAGATCATTTAAATCTAGCTTTATATACTTTAAATTTTTTAAATTTGTCTGGTAACCCCCCTGCGAGTGCGGCCAGCAGGCATTTTTCTTCTCCTTCCACAGATGCGGTGAGACCTCGGGTGTTGGTGCGGTTCCTTCCGGGTCCGGCATGGGTTCCTGCTGAGCTGATTACGTGGGGACGTGGTTATGCAGCAGTCGAACATCTTGGTCAAATTCGTTGGGTTCCTGGTCGGTGCGTTCGGCCTGATCATTCGCAGGCACCGGTGAAGGAGGTTTCGGAGGAGCAGGATGGCGTTCCTGTGGTTCCTGATTCTCAGGATAACGTTTCTGTGGTTCCTGATTCTCTTGATGCCGGCAGTCCAGGCGCGGCGCTGTGAAGGCTGGGAAAAGATGACTGCTTATCTGAGGTTACCGACTTGTATGCAGCAGGTTCCTCTGGGGAACCGGACTAAATTGATCTGCAAACAGCGGCATCCTTTGATTTTTCCAGCATATTGGTCCTGGCATAAGGATCAAGACATTCTTTACCCAGGACCTGATAAGGATATTATATCTTCAGCCTGTGCAACAACTCTGATTCTGTTTAATGTTTCTGTTTCAGACTATGGACAATATCGGTGTCAATTGGAGTTGCCTAAGTTACCTTATACAGACTCTCTTTCCATTCGTCTTATGCCTCCACGGACTCTAATACGGAGGCGAAGAGCTGCTATTATCTCAGAAATTAGAGACCTTGGTGATAATTTATGGAAAGAAAATTCCTATATCAAGGATGTTCGGATTGCGGCTAAGGGTTTAAATGTTACTAATTGTTGGCTTTGTATGCATGTACCTGGGTCTGGGAAAGGTGGAGTTTTGCTACATGGTGTTCCTTTGAATGAGCGAACCAGTACTAATTTAAATACTTATAATAACTTTAGTCACTGGATTGACTGGGGCCCAGACCCCGAAAGGTGGGATCAAACATTATTCACAACAAAGGTAACTTTCACTACCAAAGCCTTGGTTTGTTATTACCATCCCCCTGTAGGGACTCAATCTATTTTGCTGGGAAATACTACACTCTGCAAGAAGGTGATTCCTTTGGAAGGAGGATATATGAAATGTGTAAAAAGCAATATTAGTCAGAACAGCTGCATAAATCGGATATCTTCTACGTTATCCCAGGCTTTGAAAGTTTCCCATGACTGTTGTATAAATCAAACAGTCACTAAGAGGTCTGACATTGGTAACGGGGCATATGTTCTCTGTAATTGGATGTGGCTAATGTGGAAGTGGGAAAGTCAAGCCTCTGACAATACCTATCATCAGCATTTAAAATACTTTCCCCTTCCGGATGGGTTATGGTTGTTATGTGGGGACGCTGCCTATCAACAGTGGCCAAAGAATTGGTCTGGAGTATGTACTATAGGTTTTGTAATTCCTGTCATCTATAAATTGGAGGGTTTACCGATTGGGATGCGTATTCGTAATCGCCGAGAAGTTGATTCTGGCCTGACTGTGGGTGGTAATTTGTGGACTCAGATTTCTAGGGCAGCAATCCCACCTTTGGGAATAGCTATGAACTATAGAGATATTCATATTTTAAATAATTTTACTGTTGCTATGTTTAATAATACTATTAGAAGCATTAAGATGTTGAATGAAGAAGTGTCTGAAATTCGCCAAGTTACTTTACAAAATCGTTATGCTTTAGACATAATGTTAGCTGCTAAAGGAGGAGTTTGTGCCTTAATTCATTCACATTGTTGTGTTTTTATACATAATTATGAGCCCAACATTACAAGAACTGTTCATGATATGGAAGACCTTATAGCTGAACACGAAGCAGGAAAAGATGGCTTCAATAAGTCACTTTGGGCTTTGCTATGGGATTGGCTTCCTGACAGCTCATGGTTACGTTTATTGCTTCAATTAGTTGTGATAATTGTTGTTATACTTATTATGTTATGTTGCTGTATTCAATGTATTCCTAATATATTTCAAATATGCACCTCAGCCTTTCAGCGTATGGGACCAGGTCGCGAGGGAACTGTGTACTATGCCACTAAAACACCCCCCCATCTTTGAATAAATAAAAAAGGAGGGAATGTGGTAATATATTTTATTAATCATTTTCTGTAAGTCCTTTGTACAGTCATTTCGCATAGATCTAGGGATTTGCAGACACTCCTGGTGGGGGCAGTAGTGCCTTTGCAATGGGTGTTTTATCCTGTTTGATCTGCGGGCTTAGAGGGACCAGGAAAATAGGTGAAAGTTCAAGGTACACAGCAGAGACGTTCCCATGGGACTTTCCGTGCCTGTATATTCTCATGGGACTTTCCCTGCCTGTATGTTCTCATCCTGTTGAGGTCATTGTTTTTGATTCTGTACTTTCGATTTCTTTCTTAAATGCTACCTGAGTTCGCTCGGGGCTGGCATTTGCTCAGGACGTTTCCCTGCATCTCATTTCAAGTGCCAGACCACCACAGTGAATCCTCTTATGGGAAGTTAAGGGCATCGGAGATCCTGAAGCATTTTCCACACTCTGCACATTTATACGGCTTCTCTCCGGTGTGGATCCTCTTATGTAAGTTGAAATTGCCTTTTTCTGTGAAGCTCTTTCTGCACATCTTGCAGTGATATGGCTCTTCCCCTGTATGGATCCTATTATGTAAGCCTAAATTGCTGCTTCTGCTGAAACTTTTTCCATACTCCAAGCATTCATGGGGTTTCTCCCCGTGTGGATTCTGCTATGTACATCACAGCTTTTTTTTTGCACTGAAGCTCTTTCCACACATGCGGCATTCATATGGTTTCTCCCCAGTATGGAGCCTTTTGTGGCAAGTGAGGCCCCACGAATGGGTGAAACCTTTGTCACACTCGGTGCACTTATAGGGCTTTTCGCCTGTGTGGATTCTTTTATGGGTATTCAGATGACTTTTTGACTGAAGCACTTCCCACGCTCGGTGCATTGGTTTGGTTTCCTCCTCTGGGCATACTAGTTGGGAAGTTAAGATGCTGGATGTACAGAAGCTCTTTCCACACTCCAGGCATTTCTACGGTTTCTCCCCTGTGTGGGTCCGTTTGTGGGCACGAAAGCTGTCAGAACGAGAAAAGCACTTTCCACATTGCAGGCACTGAAAGGGTTTCTCCCCCATGTGGATTCTGCTATGTCCGATATAGCTACTTTTTTCACGGAAGCTCTTTCCACACTCCATGCATTGAAAGGGTTTTTCTCCTGTGTGGATCCTCTCATGTGACTTCAGATGACCTTTTTTCCTGAAGCTCTTTCCACACTCCATGCATTTAAATGGTTTTTCTCCCGTGTGGATCCTCTCATGTGACTTCAGATGATCTTTTTTCCTGAAGCTCTTTCCACACTCCAGGCATTTGTATGGTTTCTCTCCTGTGTGGATTCTGTGATGGTCAGTAAGGGATTCAGAGAGACGGAAGCTCTTTCCACACTCCATGCATTGAAATGGTTTTTCTCCCGTGTGGATCCTCTCGTGTGACTTAAGAGGACCTTTATCACTGAAGCTCTTTCCACACTCCAGGCATTTATAAGGCTTTTCCCCAGTATGCATCCTATTATGTATGGTTAGAGAAGAGGTGTTGCTAAAGGTTTTTCCACACTCCAAGCATTTATATGGTTCCTCCCCAGAATGGAGCCTTTTGTGGCAAGTGAGGCCCCATGATTTGGTGAAGCATTTGTCACACTCGGTGCACTTATAGGGCTTTTCGCCTGTGTGGATTCTTTTATGGGTATTAAGGTTACTTTTTTTACTGAAGCACTTCCCACACTCGGTGCATTGATTTGGTTTCCCTCCTCTGTGGATACTTTGATGGGAAGTTAAGATGTTGGATCTACAGAAGCTCTTTCCACACTCCATGCATTGAAAGGGTTTCTCTCTCGTGTGGATTCTGTGATGGCGATTTAGGGATTCAGAGCGACGGAAGCTCTTTCCACACTCCATGCATTGAAAGGGTTTCTCTTCCGTGTGGATCCTTTCATGTGACTTAAGATGACCTTTTTGACTGAAGCTCTTTCTGCACTCCAGGCATTTAAAGGGTTTCTCCCCTGTGTGGATTCTGTGATGGCGATTTAGGGATTCAGAGCGACGGAAGCTCTTTCCACACTCCATGCATTGAAAGGGTTTTTCTCCCGTGTGGATCTGCTTGTGTGACTTAAGATGACCTTTTTGACTGAAGCTCTTTCTGCACTCCTGGCATTCAAAGGGTTTCTCCCCTGTGTGGATTCTGTGATGGTCAGTAAGGTATTCAGAGCGACGGAAGCTCTTTCCACACTCCATGCATTGAAATGGTTTTTCTCCCGTGTGGATCCTCTCGTGTGACTTAAGTTGACTTTTATTACTGAAGCTCTTTCCACACACCATGCAGTGATATGGCTTTTCCCCTGTATGGGTCCTATTATGGCAAGTGAGGTCACTTGCAGAGCGGAAGCTCTTCCCACATTCAAGGCATTTATATGATTTCTTCCCAGTGGGGCTTTTTTTCCAGGAATTTGGTTCCTTGCTCTGAGTAATCCTCGTTCTACCCTCCCTGAGTTGATGCAACCTCTCCTCTCTGTAGAGGTTTTGATGGGAAGTACGGGAGGCACTGCTTCCGAAGCTTTTTTCCCTATCAACATACCGATGTTGCTTCCTCTCTTCGTGGCCCTTCTTATGTGAATTAAGATCACTTTTCTGACTGAAGGTCCTTCCACAATCCAGACATTTGTGTGGATCCTCTGCTTTGTGAATTTTTTTATGCAATGCAAGGGAACAGCTTGTACTGAAGCTTTCTGCACACTTTGTACAATTGTATGGTTTCCCTTCTACTATTCTTTCACGTAGAGGAGGAGGAGGAAAATTCCTTCCGGAGCATTGCCTGCTTTCATCTTGTTTCTCTCCAGCAGGGCTTTGGCAACAGCCACCTAATCCAGATTCACCTTGGAGTGTTTTGCCATACCTTGAACACATTTCTTTTTCATGACAATTATCTGCGTCCAATAAGACACTGATATCTGCACATGGTAAACCAGAGCAATTCTCCAGCTCCTCCGTTAATTGTTTTTCTTCTGAACTTTGCTTTCCATACAACTTTTCTGCAACTTCCTTTTTGTCTTTTGGCAAAGGTGCTGCTACCTCTTGGCCAGAATCCTCCATCTCCCATCTGTCACCTGCTTGCAACAATAGAAAAAGAAAAGTTAACACAAACTTAGGTGCAAAAGGGATCAAGCACCACTGCTGTATTTGAACAGTACCAAACTTCCTCCCAAATCACATTGGTTCAAAACATGGTGTCAATCCTAAAACCATTTGGGATCATGTTCAGGGTTGGCACAGCGAGGCTGGGCAGAGCTGTGGGAATGGGAGGGGGAGTAGAGATAGCTGGGCATGTGTAGCCAAAATAGAATTCTTTCCCCTGGGAACCAAGGATGTTCTCATCAGCACCTGGTGAGGCACATGAGGAAAACAGCTGGACTTGGACTGTGACCTAATTGGACCATGTGATGGATGAGTGGACTGGGGGGAAGAACTTTGAATTGGGGGGGGGGCGAAACCGCTGGACCTTCAGAGTCAGCTTTTCAGCAGCTGTGCCAAAAGGACTTGCCTAATAAATCTGTACTTTGAGGATTCATCAAACCTCAGAGTTTTGATTCTTTTGGGTCTGTTACTTCGAACCCTGACACATGGTGCGATGCTTAGGATTAAGTTGAAATAAGATTTTACCTTCGGCTCTCTCTTGTCCTCGGTGGTACAAAACGAAAATGTGAAAATCTTGGCTAAGATCATTTAAATTTTATGGGGTGAGAACCATCAGCTCTACTGCTTCAGATTTAGCTCAAAGGAAGCAGAAAGGACACTTAAAAGAGGCCTTCATTCATTCATTTGTTCATTTATTCATTACATTTATTGGCCTCCAGCTTGCCATAGGGAAACCCTTGATGCCTTATTATATTAAAAGGATAAAAATATATATAAACAATAGTGTACAAATACAAATACTCAGTTCTAAGTAAAAGACAATAGACTTGATGATAGAGAACCTATTGGTTTACTTTCAATCTGAAAAGATAGAAATGTTGACATCCTTGGACCTGGGAAATGAGCTTCAGCCTCATCTCCATGAAGAGGTTTTTCCTTGAAAAAAGCTGGTTCTCAGTTACCCTGAGGTGTTCATTCCTCCTTATCCCAAAGGGGCTTTTTCTTAAGGCAACTGGACTTTCTTTTTTCCTTGAACATGTTTCCCTTCTCATCCAAGAAGCTTCTTCTGTTCTGATTGAACGGTGGAGGGTGGAAGGATTGATATTCCTTGCAGTCATCTGGACATAAGCACTCTTTCCGACTGGATGATTGCAAGGAGTACAAATCCTTGTGTTAAATCTGTGGATTCTTATCGGGCTCTTAAGTGTCATAGAGTCAGTATAGACCAAAAACAACAAAATGAAAGCAACTTCTAAAAAGCTTTCTACAAAGTGGGACAGGCAGGATTGGAAAGAGGCTAGGATGGGAAACTTCATGTGGAATTGAAGGACATTTTATCAGACTAAGTAGGAGTAGAAATGTACAGAAGGATGCTCCAATCTATTGCATACATCAAACAAATTAAATATTTTATCTGAGCTGCTCACGTCCACCACCCAGGGGAAACCTGTCAGGGAACTGGTCAGTAGGATCCAAATGAAGTCAGAGATGCTGACACAAACTTGATATAAATTGATGTTACATGTATGAATGTATGTATGTATGTAAGTATGTCTATATGTATGTATGCCTGCCACACACTGTAAATATATATTTACAGTAAAATTTCATCCAGTTGGTCTGGAAAGTGTTGGAAAGCTTCATCAGCACACCCAGCTTTACTTGTTGTTCGTAAGTTACAGTAATTACTATTTTCAGGATCGCGCAAACCAGCCATGAAGGGCTCCAAAGGTGTCATGGTACTCTTCACCCGTTGTTCGCTTTAGCGTTTCAAAAACGCTGCGTTAAAATGCTTCCCTAAATCGGATGAAGACTAACGGGACTTCTTTTGGGGATCGGATCATCAATCCAAAGCACAAGGAGCTGTTCTGTTTTTGAAAAGAGGTCTGTCCTATTTCTCGTGATTATGGCATCGGCTCCTGGAGCTGATTTAATCGCCTTTTTCATCTTTTCTTTAACCTTAAGGATCATGCATATGGTGGAACAAGCCAGTCCTCCTCCTTTTTCTAAGGTCTTGACCTTCTTCCCCTCTCATGGGCTTTAATTATTTTCATTTTCAAGTCCAAATTGATACTTTTCCTTTGTTTCTTACCTCCATGTTGAGCCGGAGTAGAGCTTGGTCGCTTTCCTTGGGAAGACACTTCTAGCCTAAGAAAGAGTTGATGGAAAAGGCCAGTATCTTGTCCTGGAGAGAGAGAGAGAGAGGCTGGCTCAGAGTTGTTCAGTAAAATCAATGCTATGGTTCAGGGAGGAAGTATAGTAGGGCAATAATGTGTCTTCCTACTCTGTCGACCATTTCTTGACAAAAGCATAGCAATGGTTGCTGCAGTGTACAGTATTTGACAGTCTTTTATTTACAGTACTGTATTAAACTGTGGTTTATATACTCCATCTTTGTGTTTAACCTGTTCCACTTGGTTATTTGTTCCCTTCCTGCACAGCATGTGTAAGATTGAATTTGATTCTTAGCAAATGGGAGAGACTGAATTGTGAAGGCCAGTACTCTCCTTACTGTCCATTTGTGAAGAAAAGCCAGGCTTCATAGAAAAGCATGAAAACCTGAGATAAATAGCTTGCCAATTTGAAAATCAGCACTTTAGAGAAGAATACAGCAACAAAAAACAAATAATAGTACTACAGGAGTTGACGTGCATTAAGTTTTAAAATATTATTTTACACTACAGTAACATAATCCCTTACCTAAGGAGGCAATGTTCCTCTTGTTTTCCAGCATGACTTCTTGGTACAGGGCTTTTTGCTCAGAATCCAACAGGGCCCACTCCTCCACGGAGAAAAACACAGCTACATCCTCAAATGATACCAAATCCTGACACAGGGAGGGGGGAAAAAAACCCACAGCGTATTCCATGAATATTCCTAACAACGAACACTTCAATGAATTACAGGCTAGTCTTCTTCTTAAAGAAAAGCCACAGCTTCCAAGTAGGGCAAAGGAGCATGTAGGATATTGAATTTAGTATCTGGAAGAGTAAAGTCTACAATAGGCCAGAACACAATTGTAACTGATTAGAGTGCTGACTCATGCAGGATGCAATCTGCGCTACGATTGGCTGCTGTAAGTAGAAAGGGGGCGTTTCCCTTTTTCCCTCCTTTTTTCCCCTCTCTGTGTTCTGCATGATGCTTCAGATTTACCTCAGGATGTTCCTCTGTTTTCCTATCTTACATTCTTCCTTTTGTGGATGATGACAGATTGTTGTAAATTTGCATGTTAAATATATTTATGATAATATAAAAGTCTCCAAGTCTATGTCAGTGTCTCCAACGTCATCTGGGCAGCTGCTGTGCTCTCTACAAAAGCCAAGCTCGGACTTTACTTTTTACTTTGGGCTTTTATGTTCACCGCTTTCAAAAAAACCCAGAGTAAAGACCACACCTGGAATACTGAGTTCAGTTTTGGTTACCACATTAGAAAAAAGATGGGGAGACTTTGGAAAAAGTGCAAACAGCAACCAAGGATTAAAAGCTTTGAGACTAAATGAGACAAAAAATAATTGCAGGAACTGGATATGGCCAGTCCAGAGAAAAGAAGGACCAGGGGAGACACAATAGCAGTGCTCCAATATTTGAGGGGTTTCCAGTATTTCTGGGGTTCATGACAGTGAGAACAATTAACTAATGGAACGGTTTGCCTTCAGAAGTTTTGGGCTGGAGGTTTTTAAGGAGAGACTGGACGGCCACTTGTCTGAAAGGGTATAGGGTCTCCTGCTTGAAACAGGGGGAGGGACTAGAGGATCTCCAGGATCCCTTCCAATTGTGTTATTCTGTTATTGGAAGATTGGCACACCTGGGGAGGGGAGGGGAGAATCCTCCTACCTGCGTTGGAAGCTCAGCCGCTGTTGATCCTCCATTACAAAGAACTGGGGTTCCGGGAGATGAAGCCATGGCCACGAGAGGGTCTAGGAGAGGGGAAAAAACAGCAAAGGAATAATTGGCTATCAAACATCCGAAGGATATTCTTGAGCATCCAGTGCAAAAGGCTGATTTTAGCCTATTTCTAGATTAACTAGGGGACGGACCCCTTTAAGTGAGTCCTTTGCAGCCACAGCAACAACACACAAAAGCTCATTCTGGGTGAGAGGAAAACCAAAAGGTGTGGAAGGACCAGGGATTGGATTCAGAGGCAGATTATCTCAGCTGTGAATGTGTGCACGCCTCTTTAAATGCACCCAAAAATGCAGTTCAATTGAACGATGGGAACGAGGAAAGGAAGGCGGGCGAAGAGATGGAAGGGCGTCCGGAGGAGCCTTGAGCCGATGCTCTCTCCTGAGCGGGCTCGTCTTGAGCGGCTCCCCGAAACAGCAGCGCCTGGGAGGGATCGCCCCCCTTTTCTCCCCGCCGGTTTCGCAGCCCTTCAACTCGGAGCCTCCTGGACCTGAAACGGCGCCAGAGCAAAGGAGGCGACGGGAAACGGTCGGGAAGGGCCGGCAGAAAAGAAAGGAGAATAAGAATCATCTCCCCAGGAGGAAGTGGGGGCGGCAGCAGCGATCTTAGCAGCGCCCCAAGAAGCTGCCTGGAAGGCTCACCTGTCCCGGCATTTCCCAGGAAAGAAGAGGGAAGATAGGGAGGGAGGGAGGGAGGAAGGAGGGAGCTTTCTACCTGGCCCTCAATAGGAAACACGCGGCTTCTTCCTCGACTGGAATCCGCTCTCCAAGAGACCCGGGCAGGAAAGGATCCGCGATCGCCGCTGGCCACGCTTCCTTCCTTCCCGGCCACGCTCGGGAATCCCCCTCCCCGGAAGGACCCCAGCCAGGATTTTGCAGAGCCCAAGCCGGAAACGCGTATAGCTCCTCCCATTTTCTACAGGGCGGAGAGCGGGGATCCCCTCGTCTGCCCCCAACCTTCTGCCCCGGGGGAATCGGTCCCGCGTGGGAGGCTCAGCTGGGCAGGGAGTCCAGGGCTGCTTCGCCCCAGGCAGCCCAGAGAACCAGGGGGGAGAGGGAGGGGACGAGGCCCAGGGACGGGAGCAGGAAGGGGAAGGGGATGCGGAGCCTTAAAGTGAAGGAGCGAGTTGCCCTTTAACAGAATAACAGAGGTTTGAGGGACCTTGGAGGTCTTCTAGTCCAACCCCCAGGCAGTCAGAGAAAGGGGAGAGAGGGAGGGGACAAAGGTCGGCAGGAAAACGAGCTTCTCTTATCCATTTAGCATAGTCCTCAACTTACAACTTACTCCCTTCAATGACTAACAGTCAAGATTGTGCCCTAGTAACAAACAAACAATGGCTGTCTTACAAATAGTCCTTGACTTATGGTCATTGGAGTAGTGGTCGAAGCTACAACGGCATTGAAGATACTGACTTTTTTGCACTAAAGACGGGTGCAGCCTCCCCATTGGTGCATTTTGCCATGTGCCATAGGACTGTGGAAAGGGAACTTCACCAGGACAGGGGTGACACCCAAGCAGGAAAAATGCCAGGGGAACATCAGGCTAGCCATAAAAGCAAACTTGCATAGGAAAAGAGATTTGATAAAAGGTATTGAAAGAAGCCCCCTAGACAAAAGCCAAGTAATTAAGAAAGCTAGGGAAACAAGAAAAAGAAATCCCTTACAAACAAAAGGTCATGCCAAATCAGCAAAACAAATAGACAAAAGACAGGAGATTGCCACCAAACAAATATAAGAAAACATTAGGATGAAACTGATAATCCAATCAAACCACCCCACAGAGTTTACCCTCTGGCGGAAATGAAGACAACCCCCTGACAGGATTTAAAACATTAAGAAATACAAACACAAGCACTCACACACAAAAGGAGAAAAGGTATAAAAATCAGGAGTTTATTACACAAAGCTGGCTAGCCCCAGGAACGCAGACTTCTTGCTATCTCTTGCCTTCCTGAAAATTAAAGGAACCCGCTTCCAAGTAGTTGTCTGTGTCCCAGCAGGAAAACCGAATCCTCAGAAGAAAGGCATTTTAGAGCCTTTCAACAGGACATTTGGGGTTCTGAAACAAGCTGAAGCACTTATGCCTTGATTCTAAGTTTACCCTGTTAAGTGGATCTCCAGGGATCCTTCTATTTAGACCAGGGATGGAGCCCCTTGACCATTTTTTGATTGGTGGACTTCAACTTCTAGAATTTGAGAAGGTTGAAAAATGCTGCTGTAGTCCAGAGATTGGAAACTGAGGCCCGTTTATGACTTGTTGGATTTCAGCTTCCAAAATTCCTGAGCCAGGGAGTTGAACTCCACAAATCCAAAAAGGAGCAAGATACACCACCCCTGATGAGACTCTGGCCTTCCAATTGCCAGAGGACAAACTGTGCATCCGGCCTTGTTCCCAGGCAAAACTGAGCCTTCTCCAAAGAATCTTAGGTCTCTTCGCCATCTTCCCCCTTCTGAGAGTTTAACTTTTATTGTGAATATTCAGGTTTTATTGAGGATATAAAAAATAACTGTAAAAGACAGACCAGAAAATAAAAGTTAAAATAAGCAAAAAAAAATAGTGAGAACACCTGTCTGAGCTTCATGAAAACAAATAACCGAGGCCTGATGGATTACATCCCAGAATTTTAAAGGCTCTGGCAGAGGTCATCTCAGAACTACTGCACCATATCTTTCAAAAATCCTGGAGCACCGGGGAACTACCAGAGGACTGGAAAAGAATTGATGTGGTTCCCATCTTCAGAAAAGGATTTAAAAAAAAAACAGACCCAGCAAACTATAGACCAATCTGCCTAACATCAATACAAGGGAAGATACTGGAAAAGATAATAAAAAACAGATCTGTCAACATCTAGAAATAAGTAATAACTAGCAACATGGGTTTGTTAAGAACAGATCATGCCAAACTAATCTTATTTCATTCTTCAACATAGCGACTAAATTAGTAGACCAGAGAAATACTGTGGAGATAATATATTCAGATTTCAGCAAGGCATTCGACAAAATAGATCACAACCTACTTCTTAGTAAGCTAGAAAAAGGTGAAATAGATAGCACCACTGTTAGGGATACACCCTAGCAGAATGTGCACAACAGGCAGGCAGGCAAGTATGTGAGATAAACGTTTTTGTAGCTTACACTCAGTAAAAAAGATACACTGTGCTAGTTAAATAGTTTATTCCAGTAAGAGTTTTAGCATAGTGAAACCGTCCATATATCATTCACTAGTTCAGTCCGTTCAGGGATTATTAAGTTGCAAAATCCAGTGTCTAAAAAGAGGTTAGTAAACTTACAAATATCAGTCCAGTAATATATCTCCTCGCAGTAGAGATATAAGTCAAACCTCCTTTCTTCCTTCAACGTTCAAAAACTCAGCAGCAGGTAACATGCAGTTAGCAAACCAGCAATCCAGCAGGTTCTCTTGCTCCCTCTTATGGCGGTTTCACAACCGCACCCAAAATTACATGCTTTGCAGTTTAAAGTGACA